>NC_051161.1:66238350-66253350 GCF_013339745.2 Dermacentor silvarum
AGTAGAGATTTTTTTTTAAGCCGCACTAATAACTTATTTTTCAGCCGAACGAGTTTTCCGGACTATTTTTCAGTCCCCACGAGCTCGGAAAATCGGTTGGCGACTGTACGGAGTGCCCTAACCTAACCGCCGCACGTTGCTACTAGCCGGAAAGTTCGAATTATCCGAATAGAGCCGCGCGGGCCATTCAAATTATCCGGTAGAATTTGCATTGAGAATGACGGGACTGCTGAAATTCTTCGAATTAACCGAAATTTCGAATTAACCGAGTTCGAATTATCGAGGTTTTACTTATGCTGAAACAAAGTTCTCCGATTTCTGTACAAGTGCCTCATAGGTGCAGGCTGCATTGTCTTCAGAATATAAAAATCTCAAATCTACTTTGTGCTTTGGTTCTGGTTTCTTGAAGGCCTCACAGTATCCGGGTAGTAATGAAAATATCGCAGGCACGGTTCTTGCTTCCTTGATACCCATGTACAATTTGTGCAGCTCTTCTGGTGAAGGAGGTCGAATGTCCATTCGTAGCTTTTTTTTCTGGACAACTGCACGGCTGCCATCTAGAAGCTGCTTTTTCCCTCTTGATGTAAAATCGATGTCTTTCAGGCGCTTAAACTGTACCTTTTCCACATATGTAGGCAGCCACGCATTATCCTTTCCCCGGTGCATGTTTTGTCACTTCTCATCCTTACGCCTGTATCCACAGCGAAGAGGCAGGCTCCAGTGTGAGAGCATGCCTCATCTACCCCTGCCATGCAGGTGCAGTGGGCGGTGAGCACACTACCATCAGCCATGCACAGGACCCACACCTTCAAGGGACCGTCTCCTAGTCTCTGGGAATGGTTTACCTGCAAATATTTAAGGCAGGATATCAAACAGCTTTTCCACACACGCACCAAATGCATTTCATCCCGGAAAGTGAGCACAAACATTATGTGGAACAATGACCACTTTTACAACTGCTCTCTGGTGTCTCAGATACAGTAGAGGAGAGCAAGCAAGTTAATCTCCGAGGTGTACAGAAAGAGGTTATAAATGATATGTTGTCTTTTGCATGAAGTCATGTTAATGCAGCAGTAGTGTAAGAAGGCAGAGCTTCAAGAAGACAGCCACGCCAAGGTGTGTCATGACTACAAAAACGAGCACCAGTGGTACCCACATCCGCACTGGGGCACCGAAAACTGCCGAAAACTGATTGCGTGGCTGATTGGTTTTGTCATCTCAAAGTGATTATGAGAGGCACTGACTGGGACGGGTAGGCCTCCGGATTAATTTCGGACACATTGGTTTCTTTAATGCGGACGCAAACCTTGACATTGCGTCATTTCGCGTTTCCATTCCCATCTAAATGCGGTCGCCGAAACCAGGCTCATCAGAATCCGCGTGCTTGCGGCAGCACAACATTTTACAGCCATCGAGCAACCGCGGCTAGCAACGCAACATTTTGTAGCTTTGCATTTTAGTATGGTTACAGGTAAATGTGGATGTTGGGCTTACCTCCCCAAGCAGGAGCACTTTTCCTTGCTGGAGCCGTTTTGTTGACAAGCTCTTGACCCAGTCACTTGTAAAAAAAGTCACAGTTTCGCCCTAAGGGCGAAGCAATGAATGCGATAGCAACACAGCAATGTCATACGAAGTAAGGTGAGCGGCTTTGGTAGCAATATGAATTGTAGTAAACATGAGCTGATTAAGTAAGCAGGTGTGCTGCGGCGTAAGTAGACCGACATGAAGAGAGACTCGATGACCACGAGAAGGCGCGTGTGAAACGGTGGTGTTGATGAGAAGCGCTTCCCGTGGGCAGCGCGTGCGAAGGGACACACCTGTAGCGCTGCACTGCCGACCCGGGCAGCATTACATGTGTAGCGTGCGTTGGAAAATGTGGCCCGACTATTACTAACTGAATGAACAAGCGTGGTGTGAGCGCACAAACAAACACGAATAGATCACACTGAATGACTGCAGACAACGACTGTCAGAACGCTGGCAGCAAGCATACGCCGCAGCGGGCGAAGGTACATGCGGTCTATCGCTTCGACGGAAACTGAGCGGCGAATGCACGGCGCATAAAGGTCAGAGCCGTGTGGAGATAAGAGACGGTGCGGACGAGCGCGGTTGTTGGCAGAGTAGAACTGCCCCCCCCCCCGCGCTCCCTCCGGCGCTGGCTTCCCGCTTCCTTGCTTGCGCGTGGGTGATTGAGTGCGTTCGCTCTCCGTGATAGCGCGCGTCCCCGCACGCTTCCGCTCGAGCATACGGCGCGCGGCGAAGATTTTATCTATAGGGAACCTCACGGCGACGACGACGCCGACGGCAGAAATGCGGTTGAAGTGTCCATATAATTGCTATCGCAATAATAATTGTGCGCCTCAAGGGACTTGAACGCTTTCATCTCCTGTAGAGTCACGAAGCTCGAGGAGTAGACAAGGTAGTTGACGATGTCCCCGTGCGTCACTTCAGGCAGGGCATCGCGATCCGTCGTCGTGTCGGTGCCCGGTCGCAGCGTGTACGGGTCAACACCATCGCACATTCGCACCTTTTCCTCGTATCGATCGAGCGCGCGCCGATTCGATTAACTGAGCGTAATATGCTGTGTTATGCCACGTACACACTAGCGGAAAAACGCGCGCGGCGCGCCGCCGGCGGCAAGACGCGCGCCGCGAAAGCAACCGCGAAACGGGTTTTTGTTGCCGCGGCAGGGATCGCTCCTGGACCGATTTTTTGCGGTTTGCCGCGTACCGCGGATGAAAGAGACCAATGAGAGCGGCCCGCTTCCGTGACGTGCGCGCGGGAAACTGGTTCCATGCGGACCCGCCCGACCGCTTGTTTCTCGTTTCGCACTATCATCTGCACGCGTGAGCACCCGGATAGTTCGAGAAGGGGAGAGGAGTCTAGTCTGTCACGTGATTGCCGCAGCGGCGCGCCGCCGGTTGGTGTGGCCGCCCTGCCGCTGCTGCGTTTTGCCGCCGGCGGCGCGCCGCGCGCGTTTTGCCGCTAGTGTGTACGTGCCATTAAACGGCTTTCCGCCAGGAGCGGGTGGCATTGCGCCTAGAAACTAAAAACACGTCAAGCCAACGACCGCGTGAATGGCACAGCACTAAACTAGGCAACAAATGGTCCTCCAACATGGGCGGCCGCTTGGCGGAGCGAGGGCCGTGACCTCACGTGCAAGCTATGTATTGCCGAAGCGCTATGCCACATGAATATTTCGGTCGTAGCCACCAACGAATTGCGGTCGGCGTGGGTCAGACCAGTGCCTCAAAAGTCCCTAAGTGATTATGTCCCTAGGCACCTAGGATCTCCACGATTGCCATGACAACCCATGTTAAGCGGGTCATGTGATCCGCAGTGCCACGCCACCGCTGTACCTATACATAAGTTGCACGTGACGTCAGTTCCTGCCTTCCGGTTTTGCGTCCGCCATTACCGAGCACATACGTCGTGGTGCCGGAGCAGCGGAGCTGTGTTTACGTCCGTGCGGCGGATCGTTTTGCTTTGTGCGTATGCTTTAATCAATTGCCTTGCGCGCATGGTGAAGGAGAATTGTGCAGGACTTTGTCCTGCATACTTTGATGAACTTGTGGGACCAACGCGGGCCAGGTACAAAGAAAAAATCGCCCTATGTGATGGCGTGGATCCATATCGGCTACCAGTTGGAGCGCAAGCCGCTGTTAATGCAAGCCTGCTACCACCGGTTACCCATGTTGACATTATAAATTATCTCGTGTTATCAACAAAATACATTATAAATTATCTAGTGTTATGTTTCATTAGATCAGATGAAGGCTACAAGTCGCTCGACTCGCACAACTACGTATTTACGAGCGGATGGGTCCGGAACCTCATTGCGAAGAAGTTGCCGTCTAAGCGAGTTGTCTTGCTTAGCCAGGTGAGCTGAATGCACTCGTCATTTCATATAGCTGTGATAAAAAAAACAGCAATAACCACATAAAGGATCGACATACATCAGCCTAAGTGAAATTGAAGCTTCAACTCGCGTCGGCCTCGCGGCGATGTCGCCGAGCGGGGATAACGTACACCGAATTTCACAATCTGGATCAGAAATGAGCCAACGCAGAGTGAAAGCAAAAGAAAAAAAAAAACACTCCTGTTTCCCTGCTATCCGTTACAGGAAAGCAGCTTTAGTGTGTCTACTGCCGAACTGTATTTTTTACTGCCCCTGAGTCCCTGTTCTTTTCCTTAAATTACTTGGGATTACCTGCAACGGGAGCACGACAGCTGCTTTCAAGACTTGTGCATGATCATTACCAGCTTCGTGTCAGCCAACAACACTGCAAACAGCAATTGTGGTGCTCAGTCACCACATTTTTTTTTCTTTGCTTTGCAGCCGAACACAAGAATGAACAACTGTTGTGAGGAATAGCAAAAAAAGAAAAAAAAAAACGATTTCATGTGATTGCTGACAGAAAATGAAGGAGGCTGTGACGGATATTTTGTTTTGACTGTTTCTCTGCAGGTAACCATTCTTGAGGTCCTTCCTGTTGATGCGCGCAAGCCAAGTACCTCTCCGATTCTCGGCCAGCGCCTTTGTGCGGTCGCACTGATTTGTTATTACCTCAGGCAAACAGTACATCCCCGAGTCTGGTCCCTTTTCATGCGATTTGCACTTACTTCTCGTACTGCAGCCAAATATTTCACAAATCGCCATTGCGACGTACGGCGTCGACGGGAAATGAGAAATCCGCACAGCTTGGCGCTGTGTCGTCTGCCGCAGTGTGCTCGGTAATGGCGGCGCCTTGCGAGATCGTATCCCAGAGTTCCGCGGTGTGACGTAGTTGCAAGTTATGTATTGTCGCGAACGGGTGCCTAAGGGCCCATTCACACTTGCGACTAGGCGAGGTCACGCGACCGATTGCGACTGGCGACCAGAAAACTACTCAAGACGAACGATGTTCACACTTACAAATGCGACCGACGAGTCGCTAAACCGAAATGTATTACGATATGCCGTTCACGTCTGCTTGAAATGTCATCGCCGCGTAAAATAAGCGTCTGCGTATACGGACGTCCTTTTCCTTCGCATCTGATTGGTTCAGCTGTTCTGCGACTGCGGTTGCGCGACTGAAAAATCGAGCAGTGAGCGACTGGCCCGAAACGGTCGCATTTCGAGAAAAGCGACCATTTGCGACTACTTGCGACTGGTCGCTTTGCGACCAACTTGGTCGCGCGACCTCGCCTAGTCGCAAGTGTGAATCGCATTCACACTTGCATTCACACTAGTCGCATTCACACTTGCGACTAGGCGAGGGGGCCCATTCACACTTGCGACTAGGCGAGGTTGCGCGACCAAGTTGGTCGCAAAGCGACCAGTCGCAAGTAGTCGCAAGTGGTCGCTTTTCTCGAAATGCGACCGTTTCGGGCTAGTCGCAGTCCCGTGACCGCAGTCGCAGAATAGCTGAACCAACCAGATGCGAAGGAACAGGACGTCCGTATACGCTGACGCTTATTTTACGCGGCGATCACATTTCAAGCTGACTGAACGGCATATCGTGAGACATTTCGGTTTAGCGACTCGACGGTCGCATTTGTCAGTGTGAACATCGTTCGTCTTGAGTAGCTTTTTGGTCCCCAGTCGCAATCGGTCGCGCAACCTCGCCTAGTTGCAAGTGTGAATGGGCCCTAAGAGGTGCGCTCTAAAAATACAGCGTAATCACTAAGCAGAGTTCGATTTTCTGGTGGCGTTGCTGTTCTTTAACTTATACGTTCGCTCATTTGAGCCGAGAAAGCTATTAATTCGCCTGACGAAATCACCGAGCGTGCTCCACAGTCGAGAACGCATAAAAAAAGTTAACAGCATTTTTTTTTTCTGAATTCGAAGGATCTGTAGCAAATGTCTCTATGCACGACGCGGCTGCAGGCCATGACGTCACCCGTTGCTTTCAGCACCTTCACTTCGCAAAAACGTGTCCCACTTGGCCCTTGGCGATTACGAAGAATGGTGTTCGTAGAGTCAAGCTGGTGTTAATATTTGCTGCTTATACATGTTTATACAAGAAGCCCACGAATACACGAAAAGTGCCTCGAGCGGCCAGTCGCGCGGCAATTTTGCGTGTATTCGTGGGCTTCTTTCACGCTTGGGAAAACACTTTTATGTAGCACGCATTGAGCAACAGAAAGCTGCATCGAGAGTTTTTCATGTTGTTTCACAGTTTTCTCATGGACACTTTTCATCTAACTATAATATTGAGAAGTTGATTAATTAATTAAGAATAAATATCTACTTAGGCGGGATGCAAAAAATAGTATATCTCAAGTGACGGCAAACACCATTACCTTGGTTCTGTCCAGCAGCATAGCATTTGCATATTTTTAAGGTTTGGCCCAAGTCAAATGAAACACACTGTATTAGAAGCATAGAAAACGACCTATGGGGAACCAGCGCTGAAACCCTAAAACTTCGCGTGCCGACAGCAGCCGCGTAACACATGATAACAAGAAGTGGAAACAGTTTTCAGCTGCACATGCTCCAACATTTCACGTCAACAAATTGACAGCTCATATTAAGGTGACGTGTCCAGTTTCTGTGTCCAAATGTGTCCAGTTTCTGAAATGACTGGACATCGGCGTGCTATACAACGTGCAGGAGCGGTTGCGCGCCGCTCGCATCGCGCATAGCCACGGACAGAGCTTGGCTGGACGCATCGGGCTGAACAAACGTTGGTAAAGGCGCTCATGTGTTATCGTTAAAAATGCCGTGACATTTTTGCGGTGTCAGGATTCGGTGTCAGGATGCTTTAGTTTAGCCCACCATAACTGCCGTAGCACCTCGTGGCCAGCGCTGGTTCCCATATGTCCCAATTCTACGTGACCACATTCTGCGTCATCACGACACAACACGTGTTGACAATACATCTCCCGGGAAACGAAACCGAACGTGTTCGTATAACTATTTAGGCCGTTCTGAGGCTTGCCAGCATTTTTTCTACGGCTTCGAGATCCAGGACCTTCATTTAATGCACGAAATGATGAGCCGAAGCTGTTATGTGAGTACTCCTTTAATACTCAGTGTTACTGCAGGCGTCAAAAATGAACGAAAATATGCGAAGTAATGCTATTCGATGAAGTACGAAAACAAAAACGGGGTCAGACTTGTAAAGCATCGCAAACAGGAACACATGAACATGCAGTGCCTTTTTTCTTCAATTGATTTTATTTTGTTGTATCTTTGCCATGATGATGTAGAATTATATTTTTTGGAACAGCTGACATGCAGGGGCATCTATTGTGCGTTTCCGCGAGGTGCTTGGGTGGCCCGGGTGCCCTGCAAAGACCCACAACCACCAAAATATGAAATACGGCAGTCTCTGGGTGCAATGGAAAAAAAAAAAAATTAGTTGGGACAGCAATTGCGCAGTACATTGTTTTGTGTGCTATTTCTCGAAACTACAGTCCTGATTCCTAGCACGGCTTGGCCTGCTTACTTGCAGGTCTATATTTTGTGGGATGCTTCTATCGTTGTTAATCAAAAGGTTAACGACTATGGTGCTGCGCTGCTAAGCACGAGGTCGCGGGATCGAATCCCGGCGGCGGCGGCCGCATTTCGATGGGGGCTAAATGCAAAAGCGCCCGTGTCCTGTACATTAGGGGCAAATTAAAGATCCCCTGGTGGTCAAATTTAACTCGGAGTCCCCCGCTACGGCGTGCCTCATCATCTAATGGTGGTTTCGGCACGTAAGACGCCAGATTTCATTTCAATTCAATTCAATTAAAAGATGGATCAGAACATTTCTGTTGTTTATATCCTTGCGGCAGCCACTGCAGATGCTGTAGTGCCGAAAAAACGGTCTTTTAACTAAGGGGGTGGGAATTTTCGACGTTCGTATCGAAAACGTCGCGATGCTCTTTTTACCTCTTGTCATTATAAGGCACGATGAAGTGGGGCGATGCTCCTTTTACCACTTGGATGGCGAGACAGTCCTATACCTAATCAGGTGGTAAGCGCCGCTGGAAGGGTGCTAGTCGCGCACGATATGAAGTTAAACGGTTAAAGCGCGAGCATCGACCGTGATATCCCGGATTTTGGATTAATGGTTGAATAGAGTTATATACTGTGTACGCTCCCTGAAAGGAGCCTATACAGTAGGCTCCACAAGCTCTGTTCCTTATTTTACCTAATGTTTTACCTATCCTATTTCTTTTACTGACAAACATTCCCAGCATCAAACTTTCTGATCCATTATTGGGAACTTTGTTTTTGAACGCACCCATTGTTTGTACGTGGTCTCCCTACTTTTCTGCCACCGAACTTTCAGTAGCCTCTTACTAATCTCGACTGAGGACATGTTTACTTTCCCCCTGTTATCGCTGAACCCAAGAGCTTCAAGGAGGCCAGCGGAGCCTAAGCCGACCACCGGATATACATTTTTACATTCTGATGAGACGTATGTTCTAACGTTCCCCTAGCTTTACCGCAGCAAGCACATGCTTTTTCTTCCTTGGCGTGCCTCGCTTTATAACTACGTGTTCTGAGGCATCCTGATCTCGATTAGAAAAGTATAGAGCTTCCATTTGAGTTATCATAAATTGTTTTTTTTTTCCTGATTTCGTTTTTTACTTCTTAGGTATAGTTATTCATAGCCGGTTTATTTTCCATTGCCGCCACCCAGGAGATTGTCTCAGCCTCTCTGAGTATGCGTTTAACATTCTTTACTGCCATGTTGCTTGCTGGTAAGCTTCCTAGTTATTTTCCTCCACCGTGTGTCAATATTTTTTCGCCGCCCTGTAAACGCCCTCTGACGGCGCAGTTACTGAAACGGCGTTTGAGTTTTAATAGTAGTATACGATAGCTTCGACCTTCGTATCGCGCGTGATTCGAATATACGAGTATTTTCGAATATATGCGAGTACGTACTGCTGCTCTGAAATATAGACGGGAAACATGCGTAAATAGCGGACGAGTTTGAGCAGTCGCACTCGACTCGGTGACCGCCGAGCGTGCTGTCAAGCGGTTCTTTCGTGTGCCCACGAGTTCGCCCAAATAAGTTTCCATGCTCGCACACTAGCGACTGCGCCCGTCATTTCCACGTGACAATATTCTGGCGCCACGTCGGATGTGCCCGAGTCTTTCGCGCGCTTTCAAACAAAATTGTTTCCAGATGCTCCCCGAACTGTGAACACCGAGGTGTCTGCGCCAACATCATCCTATGCACATATAAAACGACATAATTAATAAATAAAACAGTAAACTACAACATTGCACTTGGTGCGCCGGATCGCGCCGAGGAGTGCATGGCGCTGCACGCTACGAGGTGGTTCGCACCATTGTGCGTTGTTCAGTTCTCCAGCCACGCATTGTCTGCCAGGCGCACTTCCACAGACTCACTGCGCAGCAGTGCGCCAGACTGGAGGTCGTAAATATAGAGATGCCATGAGAGCGATCACAGCGCTCCCTCGCTTCACTGTGCAAGAACCACGCTCAGTGTAACTCCATTTCAGAGCTGGTGACACAACGTGAACAAGGGAGGGTAATAAATGAATGCCACAATGCTGCGGTAGCACCACTTCGGTTCCCTTTCTCTGGACGGCCTCCACTGATTACGCCGAAAGACGACCTCCCATCGTGGTGTTATACATATATCGGTCGCCACAAAGAAAACTACGAGGCTCCACCGACATGGCCATGGAGTTATCAATAGTGAGACTACTGTCCCTGCTGGACAGTAGTCTCACTATGGATAACTCGATGGCCAGTGATATTCCCCTTGAGATCCCAATAGATAACGATAATGCAGTATACGACGTACTGTATATAACAAAGTAATAAACTTAACGAACTAATTTTGGCTCCCTCTGCAACTTCGTTATAACGAGTATTTACTGTACTTGGCACAAATTGTTGCTGGGCGAGTTGGTACACAAATTAATGACAGCCTGAAGGGCGCGACCACGTGCATATGCTATGTATGTAGCGAAGCAAAATAAGAGAAAGACAATTACGTAGGGCAAAAAACGGAGTGCTCAGTTTGTCTGCCTCCTATTTTTCTTCGCTATACATTGTATGTGCATGCATGTGTTTGCATCCTTCAGGCTGTCGTTACTGTACTTAATTTTCCTAATTTTATTTTTTTTTAAATTCCAGAGTAGGGGAAGCGTTAATAGCCCATTTCACTGCATTCACAAACGCTGACGGCTACAAATAAATCTTACGAGCGTCATGTTATCAGGCTATTATAAAGCAGAAATAATACAGCAACCAGCGACTTTGCATAGTTTTTACATTGTACACACGCTCGCAGTAATGCGGCGAACACCCGGAATGAAGTTATGTCTCATGAGGCGGGAATAGCGTGAGCGGGACGTAGATATGGCCCCGCGATGGAAGAGTTTATAGCGGGAACGCAGCGTCTGCAGAGGAGTTTAACCCCTCCTACCTGTTTTGTCACAGTGCGCTTACACAAAAGCCTTGGGAGAAAGCATTCCTTGAGAAATACCAACTATGTCTAGGCTGTAATCTTAGGTACGGCAATTACCCCTTTAACTGAATTCCTCGCACTTGCATTTCTGGAGCGGTTACTTGTGAAAGTGTAGTTGTACCCGTGGATAAAGAAAATATGATTGAATCTTAGTTGAACTGAATGCGTCCTGGAACACCCACTCAAATTTCCCGCAACTTCAATTTATTTTTTAGTACATGTAGCGCCGCCCCTCGTCGAATTGACGAACTAAGAACTTGTCGGTGTTGGGATTAGCTACATGGTGGCGCTAGCGCATGCCACATGACCTCATTTTTCTCATAGCTGCAGTAGGCTATACAAATTTGCTAAATTTGCGAACGACAATGCTGGCGACTTCTTCACACTAACAAAAGCGTGACCACATCAAACGAAACCTACTCATCTTACAGCAGGAAGAGCGGTTAAGGCTACGACAGCCACGATCAAAGATGTGAAACGAGTGTAGATGGTCAGACTCGGTGGCGCAACGGTAGCGCGTCTGACTCCAGATCAGAAGGTTGCGTGTTCAAATCACGTCCGGGTCAATCTTTTAACACATTTTTATTGCTTCATTAGTGCTGAGGTTACAACGCGAGAGCGTTAAGGGCCCCGTGTCGCAGAATATCCGGTGTCGGCGCCGGCGTGCACCAGCTCAGGCCCAATGGAAAATTTTTGACGGGCAACATCTCCTAGACAAGTTGTTTAGGAAGTGTTGACCTCACACGGAGCCGTCGGAAATTTTAGTTATATACAATAGAAGTTGTATAAAGATTTCAAAAGAAGATTCTATAGTAGATGAAACAAAAGCGAGGAAGCGAAATAGGTGCGAGGAGGCGACTTAATTAGTGTTCATGCACGCACACATTCTCTTCCTTTGCTCGGCAATCGTCCGTCCGTCTCTTGCCTTCACACACACACACACACACACACACACACACACACACACACACACATATATATATATATATATATATATATATATATATATATATATATATATATATATAGACACAACTTACGGCATGTCTCCGAAGGAACCTTCCTTTTATTTCAAAATGGTTATCTTTAAATATTGCTTAACATCTTAGTAGAAACACCCTGTATATGATTGGTGAACGTCTTCCTGGATCCGGTTGTTTGACAGGCACTTAACCATGCGGACAGACGTTCGAAACACAATTTTTCTATTTCCAACGGTTCGGCCGGGGGTCGTACTTCGTCAGGGAATCCATGTGACTTTAATACGTGTGCTTATGTACCTTACATAGTATAGGGGTCCCCATATATGTGCTTATCGACTATCGAGGCATATACCAGTAAATTGATACCGACACGAGCAATGGTTCTGCTGTAAGGTGATTGCATATGCATGACAGATCAGTATATGCACATGTCAAACGTGGTAAAAAACAGAAAAATGCACTACAGGATAATTGCGACAACAGGTTCATAATTAACTGTGAAGTAACTAAAGTAACAAAGCAAAAAATTCCGAACAAGAAATACAACAAAGGTGGCTTCACAAAAGGTGAGTACAAACTTTTGACAAAATCGTCTTCATATATCGCTGTTGCATATTTACTCATTCCGTCTTCCCCCTTTCCCTTTTCCTCTATGCCGAGTTGCAGGCACGGTGTAGTTGCAGGTTACTGTATATGCTAGATCTTTGCCTGTTTTACTATATTGTTACGGCCTCGGGAGAGGGTTAAGGGAGTGTTTACTGATTGAGACACAAAGATGTAGCACCTTGGGCTATGCTGGCCGGAGTCAATCGTAGGAGCAACGTCGTCTTCTTCTTTCTCCTTCCCTCGCTTCCCGCACTTTTCACTGGCAGTGACCACGGCGTAACATTCCTCCGCTCCCAGACGAAGCCCCCCGGGCGAGTCACTCCTGCTTCCTTCGTGTGAACGGCTTCAAGCGGGCGACATGAGTCACCTCGGTCTTGCATGAACGACGGCCATTTGAAGTGAGACGTGCAATTGTGTAGTTCACTTCGCTTAGACGATCGAGGATAACGTACGGCCCGGCATAGTCTGCAAGTAGCTTTTGGCTCAAGCCACGTCGGCGTATTGGAGTCCACAGCCACACGAGGTCACCGGGAACGTAGGTAACATGCTGGTGTTGACTGTCGTAGCGTATTTTAGAGTGGTCTTGCGCGGCCAATGTACGTAAGCGCGCAAGTCGACGAGCCTCTTCTGCACGACACAATGTCTCTGCGATAGACAAATCGTCATTGACCACAAAAGGAAAGATAGTGTCCAGCGTATGACGAGGTTGGCGCGCGTAAAGAAGGAAGAAAGGGCTGAAACCGGTCGTTTCGTGTTTCGCAGAGTTGAAAACGTACGTCACGAACGGTAGTACTTCATCCCAATTCTTGTGGTCCGAAGCAACGTACATTGATAACATATTGATCAACGTGCGGTTTGTGCGCTCGGTGAGGCCATTAGTTTGTGGATGATAAGCTGTTGAGTGTCGGAACTTGGAGGCACACGAACGCAGCAATTCCTCCACAACATCGGCAATAAATTGGCGACCACGGTCACTTATTATCACGCGAGGTGGCCCGTGTCGGAGTATGATTGCATGAAGCATAAAATCAGAAACCTGCGCAGCAGTGGCGGAGGAAAGGGCTGCGCGTTCACAATACCGTGTCAGGTAGTCGGCACACACAATTATCCACCGGTTTCCTTTCGAAGAACGCGGAAACGGCCCGATCAGGTCTATGCCGACTTTTTCAAAAGGGGAACTGGGGGGCTTTACTGGCTGTAGGTGACCGACTGGAGCTGAGGTAGGTCGCTTGTGGCTCTGACACTGCGTACAACTGGCCACATAGGTGTCAATTGTTTTGCGCATTTGAGGCCAGTAGAATCGTTCCTTTGTGCGACTAAGTGTTCGCGCGGTCCCTAAGTGACCAGAGGTTGGGTCATCGTGCGTAACGCGCAGAACAGATGTTTGAAGAGACTGCGGAACCACAAGTAGAAAACGGGCGCCCGTCGTTGATAAGTTCCTCTTGTAAAGAAGACCATCTCGGACGCAAAATCGGCCTTCGGATATAGGCCCTTGGGTGGCAGAGAAAAAAGCGTCCAAGCTTGGGTCTTTGCGCTGCTCTGCGGCGAATGTCAAGGCATCGGGAAAGTCAGGCGACAGCGAAGCGATAAGGTGGTCAAAGTTGTCGGCTTCACAGTCCGTCGTACAGTTGTGGCATCCTAGAAAGGCAGTCCGCGTCAGCGTGTCGACGACCACTCTTGTACGAAATAGTGAACACATATTCCTGTAGACGAAGGGCCCATCGCGCGAGGCGACCGGATGGGTCACGAAGATTGACCAGCCAGCACAGAGAATGGTGATCTGTGACGATGGTGAACGGGCGACCATATACGTACGAGCGAAACCGCTGCACGGCAAATACTACCGCTAGGCATTCTTGTTCCGTCACAGTGTAGTTTCGTTCCGGCTTGCTTAAAGAACGGCTTGCGTACGCGACGACATGTTCTTTGTTTCCAGAGCGCTGAACGAGAACGGCACCGATGCCGACGCCACTTGCGTCTGTGTGAATCTCCGTTGGAGACGAAGGATCGAAGTGTCGGAGTATTGGCTGTGAAGTTAACAAAAACTTCAGCTGGCGAAAAGCGGCTTCACACTCAGGAGTCCACTGAAACGGAGAGTTCTTACGCAGAAGATTCGTCAGGGGTTGAGCGACATCCGCGAAACCGGGTATGAACCGACGGAAATATGAGCAGAGGCCTACGAAGCTACGAAGTTGTTTGACAGATTGAGGTTGCTCGAATGATTCAACGGCTGCCGTCTTCTGTGGGTCGGGTCGAATTCCATCTTTATCGACGAGATGTCCTAACACCACCGTTTGGCGCTCGCCAAAATGACATTTCTTTGAATTCAGCTCAAGACCAGCTTTTTCAATACAGTCGAGTACAATATTGAGACGAATGTTGTGTTCCTGAAATGTCCGTCCAAAAATTACGACATCATCAAGGTAGCACATACAAATCTGCCATTTTAAACCACACAGAATAGTGTCCATGAACCTTTCGAATGTAGCCGGTGCATTGCACAATCCGAACGGCATGACGTTGAATTCGTACAGCCCGTCCGGCGTAACGAATGCCGTTTTTCCTTGTCATCTGGGTGCATCGGAATTTGCCAATAACCGGCTCTCAGATCCACGGAAGAAAAGTAGGAAGCGGAATGCAGGCAGTCGATGGCGTCATCAATACGGGGCAGCGGATAGACGTCTTTCTTGGTTACGGAATTCAGTCGGCGATAGTCAACGCAGAATCTCCACGTACCATCCTTCTTCTTCACAAGAATGACGGGAGCGGCCCAGGGACTCGCGGATTCTTGAATTACTCCCTTTCCTAGCATCTCCTGCACTTGCTCGTTGATGATGTTGCGCTCAGATGGTGATACCCTGTAAGGTTTCTGCCGTACGGGATGCGCTGAAGCGGTGTTTATCCGATGACGTGTTCGAGACGCTGGAATTACAGGTATTTTGTCGCTTTTTGAAAAGTCGAACACTTTCAAGTGCTTGGAGAGAACG
>NC_051161.1:66258350-66274186 GCF_013339745.2 Dermacentor silvarum
AAGGAATATTCAATTCATATTCGAAATTTCGAATATTCGCACGATTGAGTACGGATTGAATAGGATTGGGTGACTGTGTAGGAATAAGCGATTGATATTAACGGGTGAGAATTTCCGGCTCATTTGAAATGCACTGGTTTCTCTCTTCCGGATCCCATACCCGTGATTGTACTTATACTATTTGGCTTTAACAAACATTCTTAAACTTCGAATATCAAAATTCGCAAATCGAACGCCAAAAACTATTCGATTCTTATTGAAAAGATCGAATATTTGCAGACTCCTACGAATACGTGCACACATTCACATCCACAACCCTTCGTATTTTCTAGAAGGCTGCAGACCTCCTACCACTGTTGGAAAATTAATTTGCTGACTCAATTCAAATCAACTAGACTCAGCTCGTCACTCGGGCGCCTACTCAGGATGTTGTCCGTCGATTTCGCCATTAATTAACGCAAACCAACCTAAGCGTAAGCCAAATCACCAACGCACGTGAGCGTACTCACCTCCGGACAAGAAGTGCGGCGGCTTCACGCTTCGCATCCGATCCTGCACACATGCAACAATCGGCGGCATGGACTTGGAGAATCCTTTCATGCGGCTTTTTAGGAGCCAGAAGCCGATTAAAGCGCTGCCTTACGTCACAATGGAGCGTAATGACCCTTATTCGTTGCCTCCGAAGGCTGGCTTTTTATTCACCGACTAGTACACTTTTTTTTTTCATCTTATATATTTGCCGTTGAACAACGACATTATTCGCCGGGTTATAACTTGCCTTTCCTGAACTCTTTTGGCAGTTTACCGGCTTAGCCGACGGGTACCTCATTGTAGTGCCTTATGCTGATGTCCACGTGTGTTGACTCTTCCCTTTCCCAGTTTTTATTACCTAATCTGGTCGGCTTGATTATGGCTATCTCCGCGCCTGGAAACGAGCGCGCGCGTCCATGGCCGAGCACTTCCGTACACAACGACATTGTTTCCAGCTCTCGAGTGCTATTGGCCCCGACCGCTTTCCGGAGGCGTCGACACCTGACAACGACGCGGAGGCGATGCAGGAAAGGGAATGCAACGCTTATTTATAAGCAGAGGGACAGTTGGCTTACCAAAAGTGAATTTAGTTTTGTCGCTATCGACCGCGAGTGGCGCGCAGGCTGTCTCCGCGACCTCGTGCGCTGCTGTGGCACGAGGTCGCGGGATCAAATCCCGGCCGCGGAGGCCGCGTTTCGACGGGGTTGAAACGAAGAACCGCCCGTGTAACGCGTGTATTGGGTGGGCGTTAAAGAACCCCAGGTGGTCAAAATTAACCCGGAGTCCCCCACTATGGCGCGTGCTTCATAATCAGATAATGATTGTGGCAAGAAAAAAACCGCAGAATTGAATTAAATTTAAAATTACGAATAGAATATTTCTCGAATAGCTGTCTAGCATTCGATATGTTTTTGCAATAGTTTTCGAGTACTGCGGTAGCTGGAGCTTACATTATGTTGAGAAGACTTTATATATATTGTGGGAAAGCCGACATGATTAGCGGCATCAGAGCCAACTGTGGACGAAGAAGACGACGGACGCGCGAGCTTCGGCTGGGCGCCCTTGGGCGCGGCTGGCCGAGACTGGCAACGTTACTAGATTAGCTTAGTAACGTTGGAGACTGGAGCCTGCTGGCGTGCACTGCGGGAACGAGCCGTTTCCCAGAGTATATAAATAAATGTATCTGTGTTTGTATAAACCACGAACGAGCTTGCCAGCTGCAGAAAAACTTTCTCACGGCTTCTCCGGGAGAAGAAATAATACGCGTAGCTTGTTCGGGCGCACATGCGGAATACAAACTTCAAGGGACGACAGCCAAGCGTGTTCGTGTGTATCAATGGCTGCAAAACAGAGCAAAGGTTGATATGGACACAGAAAAGGATTGAAGGACGCAAGTAAGGACTGTTCAGTCATTTCTTGTGTCTGTGTCTTAACGTTTGTGTTCTTCCACCATGAACGCTATATGAAGTTTTGAAGATTGGTTGGCCTCGCCCCACACGCGGAAACGATAATGCTTTAACAGGCTCCAGAAGACTAAGGAGGACAAATGCACCAAACAAGGCAAGGTGAAGCAGATAAAGTGTGGCTGCTAGAACACTTATATTCAAACTCCAGCAATCTGCGAAGCTCGGATTACCATAATTTAAGGATGAGAAACACAAGGGCCTGATTACAATACTTAAACAAGCTGTAGTGGCAAAGGAGTAGGAGTTGTTTGTGGCATTTACCAAAAGAAGTAACTTGTTTGTTTGCATGTTTTGCAGATGAGGAGGAGAAATAAACGTTATTTTCGAAACCGTATCCCGCAGAAAGCCCTGGTTTATACTCTCTAGGTGGGAGGTCTCCTCATTCCAGGAACCCTCTGACCTTCACTATCTCCTTGGCCTTGGCGACGAGGCGTCGTTGTTGTCCCAGGCCCTCGGAGACGAGCTTGGCCTCCCACGTTTCGATGAGGTCTTCGCTTTATGATTGTTTTTTTTTTTAAGCGAGGAGAGAGAAATACTTAACGAGAAAATGCAAGGAGGTCCAGCTGCCTGAGATAAATCTCCTCTAGCTTGCTACTCTGCTCAGAAGGAACGCGAATAGGAAAATAAAATTCAGGACGAAATAACCTTGGGTTGATGCCTTTGTTAGCGGTAGTTTGTGCATTACGACAAGAGACGCGCTGCAGATTTCAGTGACGAATGTCCCCCTCAGCCACCATGGTGGACCGTTATGATAAAGCGGCACGTTTAGTGAGCGTTTAAAGGTGTTTAAACCCCAAGGCACGATGTGCTTGACCTTGCGGAAGCTCGCCATAGTGCTACAGTATACGATGAAGGACGTGCAAAGAATTTCTTGTTGCAACTACGTAAAGAATGGCTCATACACACTACGGGTGATTGGCCAAGAAGCAGCTGGCTTTGCCAGTGCTCTTATTAGGATTACATCCGAAGTAAAACTTAGCATCTCAGAGCGCAATTTGGGGGTTCGATATATATCCAGGTGCGACGTATCACTTTAAAGGACAAGTACGAATACTAGCGATGGGCGGACATGTAGTTGGATTGGAGTATACGCATATTCACGTCCATATTTCCGGAGCCGCGAAGGTAAGCCCATGTTGCTCAAAATTTCAAGGAGCCCACGTATTGCGCGCTTCGCACTGCCAAGAGACAGGTATAAGATGCCGTCACTCAATGTCCTGTTGCCAAGTAATCGGCGCTAATGAAGAGGCCACTGCCTGCCGTTGACAGGCATATATTGGGGTCAAGAGACCAGTATAATGTGATCCACTATCCCAGCCAATGCACACAAATCACAGTTCATTGAGTCCGCGCGAGATACGGTGCAGTTTGTATCCGTGCGTAAAAAGTGACACCTATTCTTAACATGTGTAAGTGGGCTCTGGGCTGATTTCGCCAGCCGAGAGGGGAAGAGGGACAGTTATCATCTTTGCCAATGCCTCCGACCCGTTGTCAGACTAAACGCCGCACGCAACAGCCGCGTCAAATCAGGGATGAGCTTTGCGCCGGTCCTAACTCTCTTGCATGCGTAATCACGCGAACGACAATTAAAATTTGGAGTCGGATATCTCGGAGCACAGACACGCTAGAATAATTCTTCCAACTGATACTTTGCAGAAACACGACTGCCTCTAACTTTTCAATACAAACATACCCACTTACTGCAGTCAACGAAAAGTTAATTATTCAATTTTAGGTCATGCGGCTGCTGACAGCGATAATTATCATCTCACATTGTGCCCCTCTGGCCACATAACCTATTTGCACAGGTGGTCTTGCAAGTAGGTGGTCTTGCAAGTAGGCACAAGTAGGCCTCCCAGTGCCTACTTTTAAGAAAACCAGAACGCTTAATTTTGAACACCATATATATATATATATATATATATATATATATATATATATATATATATATATATATATATATATATATATATATAGTTACTGCTTTTAAGAAAATGCTGTTGTACGCATTGAAGCACAAAAGTAAATGGAACAACAATGCATTTCGTCCGACACTTTGAAAAGTCCAATACATAATATTAAAATTAAAATATCTCGAAACTGGTACAGTCTTGAGAATTCGTTCCAAGTGGATGCGCCTAGCTTGCGAACTCACCGGCTATAATTCGTAGATTAAAATTAATATTAGCATGTGCATTTGGAGCAAACTACTACCTCTAAGAACACATCATTTATTGAGGTGGCGCGCCCCGGTCGTCAAGTGAAAAGACACATCTACTTTGTACTGTTCTCTCCTTCCTGCCTTTTACATCTTAACGCTAGCTTCGCTAGAATTGTTTCACCTGGGTGTTGGTTTATAGGTAAACTGAAGCACCGAATAGCGTGATGTCAGCCTATTAGAGCAGTTAGAAGCGCTACTGCACTCTTAAGGTGCTGTATTATATTCCCGCTTCTTACGTCGGCGGATTCATTGTGCCAGGCTCTAAATCCAACGCATTCACCGAATTTTTGCGACTTTCGTACTGTCTTCAACTTTTGAGCCCACGAGGCGAGACAATATTTTTAGGCCAGTTAGTGAGTGCGGGTTGGGCTTAGTGCATCTTCACCTGGGGCAAATGATGTCTCGTTTATTATTTTTTTTGCGATACTTAGCATCCTAAAATTGGGTCATTCATGCAAGTCGCACTTGCCTTACCTGAATTAGGTTCTTCTTCAAATTTTACTTTGTGTTTATGCTTGTGGGGGTTTAGTCAAGAGGTTTACTTGGCGGTTCGTTTCCTCACAGTTCGGTTGCTCCGTGTCGCGTAAAACGTTATACAAAGATTTACTGACCATGCTATTTTTGCCTCCATTTTACCGATTACTATTCAATGAATGGCCAGGCCACGATGTACTAAAGCGAGTTCGTAAAATCTATATACCCGCTTGCTGAAAAACATTACTTTATAAACTTCACAGGGAAACATTATCGGTAAAAACGTGTCTACAGAAAAAGAGTATCTTTGCGTCTTCTCTTACCTGTCATTCTTTGTGATGTGCAAGAGACAATTAAACATTGTTTTCTTAGCTAAAAAAACGCCATCCTATTTTGTGATGTCCTCCAACGGACTCTAACGAAATACTTTGAAATCAAGCCTCATACTGTACGATGCCTGCTGCCGACCTCTGATGATAACGTACCTTTCGAGGTGTTTTTTTTTTTCTCATGCGAATGCACAGCTTGTGGAAAGCGCGAATGATGGACCGGAACGCCGAAGCGTTTGTACCTACAAGGGTGAATTTATTACAGATGACTGTGCACCTAAAGCATATTTATGATGTTGATGATATTCGACCGGACTGGTGCCCTATTTTCCTGAAGCGCTTAGCCTTACCACCCTTCCAAAGCAAAGCCAGCATTTCCACCCAAACGTATGAACAGTGCATCTTCTGTGTGACTGGCATTGCGCCCGCCATTCTATATGACTATGCACAATTGGTGAATCTTTTATTGTATTACATGTAACTGTAATAAATACCATGAATACCATGAAACGAAAAGGCGGAGTGGTCGAGAGGTAACACTTCCGACACGCAATTCGTAGGTCCGCAGTTCGAATACGGGCTTCGTGGCTTTTCTATCGTCGCTTTGTTTATTTTTTCTAGAAATATAGGAAAACACTTCGGGATTGCTTCCGCCGATACGTAATAAAGACAACGATAGCAATAGACAAAAGATATAACTGCAAAAATAAACAGCAGTCTGCATTTCGGCAGAAAATACGTTGGTGGAAAGTGTGCAATTCCAAAAAGTCACCCTTTCAATTGGGTGTATCAGTTCGCCTAACACCCTTTTTTATGAGTGTAAGGGGATGATTTATCGACAGGAGAAAATACCCCTAATGGTGAAACTTACCTTAGTGTGAGATTAATTACTTTTGCTCTGATTACATCTCTCTGGTGCCACTTTTATTCTTTTCCATTATCAAGATGAAACCACACGGTGTATACATGTCTGCCACTGCTGTAGGCCTTGTGCAAAGTGAAGGATATTCAATCTTCTTTACCGCTTCTTTCCTCACTCTTCACAGGAGTACGCGAAACCTCAGCAATAAAAAAAATTCAGAGCCCTTCCACTACAGTGAAGATGAAAGCCAGCGAAGCTGTGACAATGGTGGGTCTGCTATACAGTGAATATTGCTATAGTGAATTTACATATTATCATTATTCACTATATTTAGCGTCTTCGGCATGTTCGTCAAAGAGCAAGGACACCGACGCAGCATGTGCAGCAGTGCAACATGTTAGTGCACGCACTAGGCCGCACGTTTACTCAGCGAGATGGCTGCACGTGATGTGTACCATCACGCACACACAAGGTACACCTTTAGTAAGCCAGAACCGTGGAGCAGCCTTGGCTTCAGGGAAGCGTGATCATCTCACACCGCGGAGGGCGAGGTCGATTCCCACCCAGACCGAAACATACGAAATTTTATTCAAAGCAACTAATTTACTTTGTTTACAGGAACCTGCCTGAGAAATGTGACCTCAATCCGAGCATTTTTTGCAGCATCGGCCAGTTTTTGTCATGGCGCAGGTTCGCCAAGGTCGCAGCCAAGGTCAATGCCCAGGTCACCGCCAAGGGCACCGCCGAGGTCACCGCCAACATAGACACCTAAGGCTTTTGACGTAATAAATTGATATGTCAAGATTGGTTTTCGTGTAGAAAATGGAAAGCATATAGCCCCATAACACCTAGCCGCTAACGGGGTCCACACACAACTCTGGAAAGCACTGGTTCGGGCATACATCACTATCCCTGCGCTAGTGCACGAACTCTCTTAGACTAACGCAATGAACAAAGCGATATGTGAAAATTGATTTTCGCTGAAAATAAAGGTAAGTCTATAGAAAATAAAGCCGCCGGCTGGGTCCACTAACGCCTCTACATCATTACCGATGCTAATTATTGCACAGGTTCTCGTCGATTCACGCCATGAATAAACAGATATGTAAAGATTTTCGGGGAAAAATGGTAAGTATAATTTAACCCAAGAAAATGTAGCCGTTAGGTAGGTCCACCACATGCTTGCAAAGCCCTCGTTTAGTGCATACATCCCATCCCCATGCTAATGCACGAACATTCATCAATTCACGCCTTATGAAAAAAGCGATATGTAAACAGTGGTCTTCATGAAAACAAAAAACGAAGATGAGCCTGAAGCCCAATCATAACGTCGCCGCAACGGGCTCCACTAAGTATTCTGGAAAGTGAAGGTTTGACGCGTACATCAAATATCCATGCCAATTAACCAGCTCTCGTTGAACGGCATGAATACACGCATACGTGAAAATTGGTTTTTGCTGAAAAAATGGTAAGCCTATAGCCCACGAAAATCTCGTCTCCAGGCGGATCCACCCAATTCAGTGTAGAGCGCTGGTTTGGCGTATATATCACATCCACGTGCTAATGGACGTGGTGTCGTCGATTAATGGCATGAATAAACGCATACGGTGAAAATTGGTTTTTGCTGAAAAAATGGTAAGCCTATAGCCCACGAAAATCTCCGTCTCCAGGCGGATCCACCCAATTCAGTGTAGAGCGCTGGTTTGGCGTATATATCACATCCACGTGCTAATGGACGTGCTGTCGTCGATTAATGGCATGAATAAACGCATACGTGAAAATTGGTTTTTGCTGAAAAAATGGTAAGCCTATAGCCCACGAAAATCTCGTCTCCAGGCGGATCCACCCAATTCAGTGTAGAGCGCTGGTTTGGCGTATATATCACATCCACGTGCTAATGGACGTGCTGTCGTCGATTAATGGCATGAATAAACGCATACGTGAAAATTGGTTTTTGCTGAAAAAATGGTAAGCCTATAGCCCACGAAAATCTCGTCTCCAGCCGGATCCACCCAATTCAGTGTAGAGCGCTGGTTTGGCGTATATATCACATCCACGTGCTAATGGACGTGCTGTCGTCGATTAATGGCATGAATAAACGCATACGGTGAAAATTGGTTTTTGCTGAAAAAATGGTAAGCCTATAGCCCACGAAAATCTCGTCTCCAGCCGGATCCACCCAATTCAGTGTAGAGCGCTGGTTTGGCGTATATATCACATCCACGTGCTAATGGACGTGCTGTCGTCGATTAATGGCATGAATAAACGCATACGTGAAAATTGGTTTTTGCTGAAAAAATGGTAAGCCTATAGCCCACGAAAATCTCGTCTCCAGCCGGATCCACCCAATTCAGTGTAGAGCGCTGGTTTGGCGTATATATCACATCCACGTGCTAATGGACGTGCTGTCGTCGATTAATGGCATGAATAAACGCATACGTGAAAATTGGTTTTTGCTGAAAAAATGGTAAGCCTATAGCCCACGAAAATCTCGTCTCCAGCCGGATCCACCCAATTCAGTGTAGAGCGCTGGTTTGGCGTATATATCACATCCACGTGCTAATGGACGTGCTGTCGTCGATTAATGGCATGAATAAACGCATACGTGAAAATTGGTTTTTGCTGAAAAAATGGTAAGCCTATAGCCCACGAAAATCTCGTCTCCAGCCGGATCCACCCAATTCAGTGTAGAGCGCTGGTTTGGCGTATATATCACATCCACGTGCTAATGGACGTGCTGTCGTCGATTAATGGCATGAATAAACGCATACGTGAAAATTGGTTTTTGCTGAAAAAATGGTAAGCCTATAGCCCACGAAAATCTCGTCTCCAGCCGGATCCACCCAATTCAGTGTAGAGCGCTGGTTTGGCGTATATATCACATCCACGTGCTAATGGACGTGCTGTCGTCGATTAATGGCATGAATAAACGCATACGTGAAAATTGGTTTTTGCTGAAAAAATGGTAAGCCTATAGCCCACGAAAATCTCGTCTCCAGCCGGATCCACCCAATTCAGTGTAGAGCGCTGGTTTGGCGTATATATCACATCCACGTGCTAATGGACGTGCTGTCGTCGATTAATGGCATGAATAAACGCATACGTGAAAATTGGTTTTTGCTGAAAAAATGGTAAGCCTATAGCCCACGAAAATCTCGTCTCCAGGCGGATCCACCCAATTCAGTGTAGAGCGCTGGTTTGGCGTATATATCACAACCACGTGCTAATGGACGTGGTGTCGTCGATTAATGGCATGAATAAACGCATACGTGAAAATTGGTTTTTGCTGAAAAAATGGTAAGCCTATAGCCCACGAAAATCTCGTCTCCAGCGGATCCACCCAATTCAGTGTAGAGCGCTGGTTTGGTGTATATATCACATCCACGTGCTAATGGACGTGGTGTCGTCGATTAATGGCATGAATAAACGCATACGTGAAAATTGGTTTTTGCTGAAAAAATGGTAAGCCTATAGCCCACGAAAATCTCGTCTCCAGCCGGATCCACCCAATTCAGTGTAGAGCGCTGGTTTGGCGTATATATCACATCCACGTGCTAATGGACGTGCTGTCGTCGATTAATGGCATGAATAAACGCATACGTGAAAATTGGTTTTTGCTGAAAAAATGGTAAGCCTATAGCCCACGAAAATCTCGTCTCCAGCCGGATCCACCCAATTCAGTGTAGAGCGCTGGTTTGGCGTATATATCACATCCACGTGCTAATGGACGTGCTGTCGTCGATTAATGGCATGAATAAACGCATACGTGAAAATTGGTTTTTGCTGAAAAAATGGTAAGCCTATAGCCCACGAAAATCTCGTCTCCAGCCGGATCCACCCAATTCAGTGTAGAGCGCTGGTTTGGCGTATATATCACATCCACGTGCTAATGGACGTGCTGTCGTCGATTAATGGCATGAATAAACGCATACGTGAAAATTGGTTTTTGCTGAAAAAATGGTAAGCCTATAGCCCACGAAAATCTCGTCTCCAGCCGGATCCACCCAATTCAGTGTAGAGCGCTGGTTTGGCGTATATATCACATCCACGTGCTAATGGACGTGCTGTCGTCGATTAATGGCATGAATAAACGCATACGTGAAAATTGGTTTTTGCTGAAAAAATGGTAAGCCTATAGCCCACGAAAATCTCGTCTCCAGCCGGATCCACCCAATTCAGTGTAGAGCGCTGGTTTGGCGTATATATCACATCCACGTGCTAATGGACGTGCTGTCGTCGATTAATGGCATGAATAAACGCATACGTGAAAATTGGTTTTTGCTGAAAAAATGGTAAGCCTATAGCCCACGAAAATCTCGTCTCCAGCCGGATCCACCCAATTCAGTGTAGAGCGCTGGTTTGGCGTATATATCACATCCACGTGCTAATGGACGTGCTGTCGTCGATTAATGGCATGAATAAACGCATACGTGAAAATTGGTTTTTGCTGAAAAAATGGTAAGCCTATAGCCCACGAAAATCTCGTCTCCAGCCGGATCCACCCAATTCAGTGTAGAGCGCTGGTTTGGCGTATATATCACATCCACGTGCTAATGGACGTGCTGTCGTCGATTAATGGCATGAATAAACGCATACGTGAAAATTGGTTTTTGCTGAAAAAATGGTAAGCCTATAGCCCACGAAAATCTCGTCTCCAGCCGGATCCACCCAATTCAGTGTAGAGCGCTGGTTTAGGCGTATATATCACATCCACGTGCTAATGGACGTGCTGTCGTCGATTAATGGCATGAATAAACGCATACGTGAAAATTGGTTTTTGCTGAAAAAATGGTAAGCCTATAGCCCACGAAAATCTCGTCTCCAGCCGGATCCACCCAATTCAGTGTAGAGCGCTGGTTTGGCGTATATATCACATCCACGTGCTAATGGACGTGCTGTCGTCGATTAATGGCATGAATAAACGCATACGTGAAAATTGGTTTTTGCTGAAAAAATGGTAAGCCTATAGCCCACGAAAATCTCGTCTCCAGCCGGATCCACCCAATTCAGTGTAGAGCGCTGGTTTGGCGTATATATCACATCCACGTGCTAATGGACGTGCTGTCGTCGATTAATGGCATGAATAAACGCATACGTGAAAATTGGTTTTTGCTGAAAAAATGGTAAGCCTATAGCCCACGAAAATCTCGTCTCCAGCCGGATCCACCCAATTCAGTGTAGAGCGCTGGTTTGGCGTATATATCACATCCACGTGCTAATGGACGTGCTGTCGTCGATTAATGGCATGAATAAACGCATACGTGAAAATTGGTTTTTGCTGAAAAAATGGTAAGCCTATAGCCCACGAAAATCTCGTCTCCAGCCGGATCCACCCAATTCAGTGTAGAGCGCTGGTTTGGCGTATATATCACATCCACGTGCTAATGGACGTGCTGTCGTCGATTAATGGCATGAATAAACGCATACGTGAAAATTGGTTTTTGCTGAAAAAATGGTAAGCCTATAGCCCACGAAAATCTCGTCTCCAGCCGGATCCACCCAATTCAGTGTAGAGCGCTGGTTTGGCGTATATATCACATCCACGTGCTAATGGACGTGCTGTCGTCGATTAATGGCATGAATAAACGCATACGTGAAAATTGGTTTTTGCTGAAAAAATGGTAAGCCTATAGCCCACGAAAATCTCGTCTCCAGCCGGATCCACCCAATTCAGTGTAGAGCGCTGGTTTGGCGTATATATCACATCCACGTGCTAATGGACGTGCTGTCGTCGATTAATGGCATGAATAAACGCATACGTGAAAATTGGTTTTTGCTGAAAAAATGGTAAGCCTATAGCCCACGAAAATCTCGTCTCCAGGCCGGATCCACCCAATTCAGTGTAGAGCGCTGGTTTGGCGTATATATCACATCCACGTGCTAATGGACGTGCTGTCGTCGATTAATGGCATGAATAAACGCATACGTGAAAATTGGTTTTTGCTGAAAAAATGGTAAGCCTATAGCCCACGAAAATCTCGTCTCCAGCCGGATCCACCCAATTCAGTGTAGAGCGCTGGTTTGGCGTATATATCACATCCACGTGCTAATGGACGTGCTGTCGTCGATTAATGGCATGAATAAACGCATACGTGAAAATTGGTTTTTGCTGAAAAAATGGTAAGCCTATAGCCCACGAAAATCTCGTCTCCAGCCGGATCCACCCAATTCAGTGTAGAGCGCTGGTTTGGCGTATATATCACATCCACGTGATAATGGACGTGCTGTCGTCGATTAATGGCATGAATAAACGCATACGTGAAAATTGGTTTTTGCTGAAAAAATGGTAAGCCTATAGCCCACGAAAATCTCGTCTCCAGGCGGATCCACCCAATTCAGTGTAGAGCGCTGGTTTAGCGTATATATCACAACCACGTGCTAATGGACGTGCTGTCGTCGATTAATGGCATGAATAAACGCATTCGTGAAAATTGGTTTTTGCTGAAAAAATGGTAAGCCTATAGCCCACGAAAATCTCGTCTCCAGGCGGATCCACCCAATTCAGTGTAGCTGGTTTAGCTATTTTTTAGCTATATTTTTAGCTATATTTTAGCTGGTTTAGCTATTTATTTTTATAATTCGAGCGCTGGTTTAGCGTATACAGGGTGTTTCAGCGAACACTTTCAAAATTTATTTAAGGTTGCCTGTGGCAGACAGCCCGGTTCTAGCTAATGCGCTGGTCAACTCGAAGAGGCGGACATTACTTGCACAAAAAATTGAAATGCATAATCGAGTAATAAACAGAAATTGACTAATTAAGTTTTTAACTAATTACCTGATGACCCATATTGCGATTTACAAATTGTAGCCGTGGAGTTCACAAGGCGGATCCACTTGGAACGAATTCTCGGGACGACGCTTGTTTCGAGAAATTAATTCCCGAACTTTGCGGAGAAATGCATTGGCGTTCCAGTTAATTTTGTTCTTCAATGCATAAAGCGACGTTTTGTCAAGAATTTAACTGGAACACCAATGCATTTCTCCGCAAAGTTGAGGAATTAATATCTCGTAACTGGTGTCATCCCGAGAAACCGTTCCAAGTGGATCTGCCTTGCGAACTCCACGGCTACAATTTGTAAATTGCAATATGGGCCATCAGGTAATTAGTTCAAAACCTAATTAGTAAATTTCTGTTAATTATTCGATTATGCATTTCAATTGTTTGTGCAAGTAATGTCCGCCTCTTCGAGTAGACCAGCTCATTAAGTAGAATTGTGCTATCTGCCACAGGAAACCTTTAAGAGTTTTTGA
Organism: Dermacentor silvarum; assembly: GCF_013339745.2. Taxonomy (NCBI): domain Eukaryota; kingdom Metazoa; phylum Arthropoda; class Arachnida; order Ixodida; family Ixodidae; genus Dermacentor; species Dermacentor silvarum. The sequence continues at coordinate 66,271,485 of NC_051161.1, forward strand.
AAGTGTTCGCTGAAACACCCTGTATATCACAACCACGTGCTAATGGACGTGGTCTCGTCGATTAATGGCATGAATAAACGCATACGTGAAAATTGGTTTTTGCTGAAAAAATGGTAAGCCTATAGCCCACGAAAATCTCGTCTCCAGGCGGATCCACCCAATTCAGTGTAGAGCGCTGGTTTAGCGTATATATCACAACCACGTGCTAATGGACGTGCTGTCGTCGATTAATGGCATGAATAAACGCATACGTGAAAATTGGTTTTGCTGAAAAAATGGTAAGCCTATAGCCCACGAAAATCTCGTCTCCAGGCGGATCCACCCAATTCAGTGTAGAGCGCTGGTTTAGCGTATATATCACAACCACGTGCTAATGGACGTGCTGTCGTCGATTAATGGCATGAATAAACGCATACGTGAAAATTGGTTTTTGCTGAAAAAATGGTAAGCCTATAGCCCACGAAAATCTCGTCTCCAGCCGGATCCACCCAATTCAGTGTAGAGCGCTGGTTTGGCGTATATATCACATCCACGTGCTAATGGACGTGCTGTCGTCGATTAATGGCATGAATAAACGCATACGTGAAAATTGGTTTTTGCTGAAAAAATGGTAAGCCTATAGCCCACGAAAATCTCGTCTCCAGCCGGATCCACCCAATTCAGTGTAGAGCGCTGGTTTGGCGTATATATCACATCCACGTGCTAATGGACGTGCTGTCGTCGATTAATGGCATGAATAAACGCATACGTGAAAATTGGTTTTTGCTGAAAAAATGGTAAGCCTATAGCCCACGAAAATCTCGTCTCCAGCCGGATCCACCCAATTCAGTGTAGAGCGCTGGTTTGGCGTATATATCACATCCACGTGCTAATGGACGTGCTGTCGTCGATTAATGGCATGAATAAACGCATACGTGAAAATTGGTTTTTGCTGAAAAAATGGTAAGCCTATAGCCCACGAAAATCTCGTCTCCAGCCGGATCCACCCAATTCAGTGTAGAGCGCTGGTTTGGCGTATATATCACATCCACGTGCTAATGGACGTGCTGTCGTCGATTAATGGCATGAATAAACGCATACGTGAAAATTGGTTTTTGCTGAAAAAATGGTAAGCCTATAGCCCACGAAAATCTCGTCTCCAGCCGGATCCACCCAATTCAGTGTAGAGCGCTGGTTTGGCGTATATATCACATCCACGTGCTAATGGACGTGCTGTCGTCGATTAATGGCATGAATAAACGCATACGTGAAAATTGGTTTTTGCTGAAAAAATGGTAAGCCTATAGCCCACGAAAATCTCGTCTCCAGCCGGATCCACCCAATTCAGTGTAGAGCGCTGGTTTGGCGTATATATCACATCCACGTGCTAATGGACGTGCTGTCGTCGATTAATGGCATGAATAAACGCATACGTGAAAATTGGTTTTTGCTGAAAAAATGGTAAGCCTATAGCCCACGAAAATCTCGTCTCCAGCCGGATCCACCCAATTCAGTGTAGAGCGCTGGTTTGGCGTATATATCACATCCACGTGCTAATGGACGTGCTGTCGTCGATTAATGGCATGAATAAACGCATACGTGAAAATTGGTTTTTGCTGAAAAAATGGTAAGCCTATAGCCCACGAAAATCTCGTCTCCAGCCGGATCCACCCAATTCAGTGTAGAGCGCTGGTTTGGCGTATATATCACATCCACGTGCTAATGGACGTGCTGTCGTCGATTAATGGCATGAATAAACGCATACGTGAAAATTGGTTTTTGCTGAAAAAATGGTAAGCCTATAGCCCACGAAAATCTCGTCTCCAGCCGGATCCACCCAATTCAGTGTAGAGCGCTGGTTTGGCGTATATATCACATCCACGTGCTAATGGACGTGCTGTCGTCGATTAATGGCATGAATAAACGCATACGTGAAAATTGGTTTTTGCTGAAAAAATGGTAAGCCTATAGCCCACGAAAATCTCGTCTCCAGCCGGATCCACCCAATTCAGTGTAGAGCGCTGGTTTGGCGTATATATCACATCCACGTGCTAATGGACGTGCTGTCGTCGATTAATGGCATGAATAAACGCATACGTGAAAATTGGTTTTTGCTGAAAAAATGGTAAGCCTATAGCCCACGAAAATCTCGTCTCCAGCCGGATCCACCCAATTCAGTGTAGAGCGCTGGTTTGGCGTATATATCACATCCACGTGCTAATGGACGTGCTGTCGTCGATTAATGGCATGAATAAACGCATACGTGAAAATTGGTTTTTGCTGAAAAAATGGTAAGCCTATAGCCCACGAAAATCTCGTCTCCAGCCGGATCCACCCAATTCAGTGTAGAGCGCTGGTTTGGCGTATATATCACATCCACGTGCTAATGGACGTGCTGTCGTCGATTAATGGCATGAATAAACGCATACGTGAAAATTGGTTTTTGCTGAAAAAATGGTAAGCCTATAGCCCACGAAAATCTCGTCTCCAGCCGGATCCACCCAATTCAGTGTAGAGCGCTGGTTTGGCGTATATATCACATCCACGTGCTAATGGACGTGCTGTCGTCGATTAATGGCATGAATAAACGCATACGTGAAAATTGGTTTTTGCTGAAAAAATGGTAAGCCTATAGCCCACGAAAATCTCGTCTCCAGCCGGATCCACCCAATTCAGTGTAGAGCGCTGGTTTGGCGTATATATCACATCCACGTGCTAATGGA
>NC_051161.1:66274286-66323898 GCF_013339745.2 Dermacentor silvarum
CGAACAAGTGATAAAAGCTGTCATGTCCTCACTGAATTATTATCCGAGTGTGATTTGGACGACGTGGCTGATTGCCTAGTCGGAACACGCCATGGTTCAATACACCACTTCCAAGGCAATAGTCACGCTCGTCTAGACTGGATAACGTGACACTAATGTTTAACCCTTATGTCGAAGCTACGATGTCATGCCTCTTTCTTTCCCGACCACTGTTTTTGTCAAGACATGCGTTGGACGCAAAGGAAAAGGCAACACTTTCACGTGGGAAATGTGAAAAGGTTCCAAATTGTTAAAGGACGAGACTTTCTAAGCAATGTACAGGACACATTTGAAGGAAGTAAAACAACAACGTGGCGAACTCACTGAAAGATGGAATTTTTAAACAACGAATTAAGTTAAAGCCATCGCCCGTTCCTGTAAAATAAAGTACGAAGAAAGAGCTAAAGAGAAAGAACCTAAGGGCAGTGTTTGGAAAAATTAACGGCCTTAGAGTGCAGCCAGCCAGGCGCATACAAATACGATTTTACGCAGCATCAAAGCGAAATTGGAGCTATGCGATGAAGAGCTATCGAGGAGCGATTATACGCGCAAGGCAGAGGCACTGACGCAATGATACGCCAACTAAACACGCGCTTGGCTGGAGAAACGCATGTGCGGCGCAATCACAGATACTATTGAAGTAATAGTAACGAAATAACCGACGTGAGGACATAGCACAAGCATTTTTCGAGCACTTCGAAGAATTTTTGCATCGAGAACTGTTGACGTAGACGCCTTTAGAGCTGCTTTTTTGGGGCGTATGCCGCAACTCAGCGACGAGGACGGAAGAACAGGCCGAGGCGCAACGGATAACGCGTCTGACTACGGATCAGAATTTCCAGGTTCGAATGCTGGCAAGCTCGCTTATCGCTTTCATTTTTGTTTCCCTGAGTGAGAATGGAAGGATGGCCTGTACTCCAGTAGCTTTCCTTGCTAACCCGGGCTGTGGCGCAACGGATAATGCGGCTGACTACGGATCAGAAGATTCCAGGTTTCGAATCCTGGCAAGCTCGTTTATCGGTTTCATTTTTTTGTTTCCTGGGTGACAAGGGAAGTATGGCCTGTACTCCAGTAGCTTCCCTTGCCAACCGGGCTTGTGGCGCAACGGATAACGCGTCTGACTACGGATCAGAAGATTCCAGGTTCGAATCCTGGCAAGCTCGTTTACGCTTTCATTTTTTGTTTCCTGGGTGACAAGGGAAGTATGGCCTGTACTCCAGTAGCTTTCCTTGCCAACCCGGGCTTGTGGCGCAACGGATAACGCGTCTGACTACGGATCAGAAGATTTCCAGGTTCGAATCCTGGCAAGCTGTTTATCGCATTCATTTTTTGTTTCCTGGTGACAAGGGAAGTATGGCCTGTACTCCAGTAGCTTCCCTTGCCAACCCGGGCTTGTGACGCAACGGATAACGCGTCTGACTTCGGATCAGAGATTCCAGGTTCGAATCCTGGCAAGCTCGTTTATCGCTTTCATTTTTTTTTTTCCTGGGTGACAAGGGAAGTATGGCCTGTACTCCAGTAGCTTTCCTTGCCAACCCGGCTTCGAGGCGCAACGGATAACGCGTCTGACTACGGATCAGAAGATTCCAGGTTCGAATGCTGGCAAGCTCGTTATCGCTTTCATTTTTGTTTCCTGAGTGGAAGGAAGGATGGCCTGTACTCCAGTAGCTTCCTTGCTACCCCGGCTTGTGGCGCAACGGATAACGCGTCTGATTACGGATCAGAAGATTCCAGGTTCGAATCCTGGCAGCTCGTTTATCGCTTTCATTTTTTGTTTCCGGGTGACAAGGAAGTATGGCTGTACTCCAGTAGCTTTCCTGCCAACCCGGGCTTGTTGCGCATTCTGCTTCCGGCCACCGAGCGTGACGGTTCGTGGGATCATGGCCTCTTCAAGGGCAGCGACAGCGGCTTACTTTTGGCCGCGGAAACAGGTACAGCAACGACGAAGAAACGGAATACCAGTTTATTTTGCCTCAACTGCCAAAAGGACGAATAGTGAATAACACCGTGTTTCTACATGGTGATGTACGAGCGAGGCCTTACAAGGTCGAAGATTTTAGGGATGCCCTAACGCCTACGAGCCTGCTGCCGGAAATTGTGTGCCTTGGGGCCTACCAAGTTAATCATGTGTGGGCGGTGACCCTCAGTGACGCAGCTGCAACGAAGCGCCTGCTGGCCTTGAAAGAACTTCAGGTGAAGGGGCGGCGATGTGATTGTCGACCCTAAGGATCAGCAGGTGAAGCTCAGACTTCACTGGCTGCTGCACGGTGTGGCCGAGGAAGACGTCCGGACTGCATTCGCGGCCTTCGGCAAGGTAGAAGAGGTGAGTCGAGAGAAGTGGCGTGTCCAAGGTGTCGCAGACAAATGTTCCACCACGAGGACTGTTCTTCTCAAGCTGAAGAGCGGCCTGAAAGTGGAAGATATCCCTCACCAGATACGTGTTGCCGGAGAGTTGGCCTTGGTGGTGGTACCCGGTCGGCCGATGCAGTGCCTCCGCTGCCAAGGCACTGGGCACGTGCGAAGGGAGTGTAAGGTGCCACGCTGCTCCCGGTGCCGACGTTACGGGCACACTGACACCGAATGCGTCAAGACCTACGCTACCGCAACTGGCCCAGCCACGAGTCAAGAGGCAGCAGAACTCGTCATGGATGTGGTCGAGACCGAAGACGCTGCTAAGGGAGCCGGAGACCTTGTGCACCCAGCGACAGGTGCTGGGTCGGTACCGGAGGGCGTTGACGCCAACGGAAAGGGAACTACGGAGCAAGTGACTGCGCCGGCACGGGTCGACGCGGAAGCTGTCCATGCAAAAGAAGGCGCAAGTGAAGACGAAGGAGACGACGACGATGGAGCGATGCAACAGGGCGAGGCCGCTATCGACGGTGACCGGGCTGCTAGTCTCGGAGCCACCTTCAAGCGTCCCCGTGATGAGGCCGAGGACAAGGACAACGCGGCAACCAGCTCCAGTGATGGGCCGCCGGCGAAATCGCCTCTTGGGAGGCGCTCGAGCTTCAAACCAAAGCCGAACGTTCCGTCCGACAGAAAGCCTGGGGACCAAGCCCAGCAGACAAACAACGACGAGAAACCGGGCGGTCCCGGAGACGGCTAGCCGACGGCTGGTCGTGAGGGGTAAGCACCATGCTCCGGGCCTACCTCATTCTCTAGTTCATCATGGCTCCTAATCCGTCACTCAGTATTGCAACTCTAAACGTTAGAGGGCTGGCGGCTAGGCGTAGGCAGAGTCAAGTCCTACGGTTGGCCACTGACCAAGACATAGACGTTCTAGCTGTCCAGGAGACCAAGGTAGACGGGGAGGAGGAGACCGGGAGCATGGTGAGGCGTTTCACGACCAGATATTATGCGGTGGTGAGCCACGCGGTAGGGACGTCAGCGGGATGCGTCCTGTTTATTAGAAGTTACCCGACCTTGTGGTTGAAAGTGTATTTTCATGTCAGACGGGAAGAATGGTCGTTTGCGACTTTGTTTGTGGTGGAGTCGAATTCAGAGTTATGTGCATATATGCGCCAAATGTTGTAGAAGAGCGTGCTGTATTTTTTTCGAATCTTTTTCAGTACATTAGCCGTGATAAGTGCATGATTTTGTTGGGGGATTTCAACTGTGTTTTGAGGGCTCGGGATCGATCCAATAATGCCGGTATTCGAGATAAAAGCAGTCACATACTTTCCAAGTTGATTAGTGATAGTGAACTAGACGATGTATGTGACTGTCTGGAGGGGGAGCGGGAGGTGATGTATACACGATTTCAAGGCAGTAGTCATGCGCGGTTAGACCGCTTGTACATGTCACAAGACATGATTCCAATGTGTCACAGTTATTCTGTCGCACCTGTGTCGTTCTCAGATCACTGCTTGGTGAAGTGTCACATCGGTATGAAGAAGAAGGAATCATCTTTTAACTGGGAACTATGGAAAATGAATGCCTTACTACTAAAAGACGAGCCATTTGTAGAGGCAATACATGAGGCCGTTATGGAAGTATGCGATGAAAGTACTGAAACCATAGCAGAGAAATGGGAATGGTTCAAACAAAAGGTAAAAATGAAAGCAATAGAAAGGTCGAGCTGCTTAAAGTTTGAAAGGGAAATGAAAGAACGAGACTTACGAAAGATACTTAATCAGCTGATAGCGCTGGAGTGCGAAGAGCCAGGGGCGTATAAGCAAGATATGCGAACCATTAAAGAAAAAATCGAACAGTTGGACAAAGAACGCTATCAAGGTGCGATTGTGCGCGCAAGAGCAAACGCATTAGTAGCGGGGGAGACGCCCACCAAAAGGGCACTAGGACTTGAAAAAGCTCATGGTCGACGTAATCATGTCGATAAGATCTCGGGGAATGGCACACTCGTCGAAGACAATAAGAGCATAGGCCGAGCGTTTTTAGAGTATTACCAGTCACTGTTTGCATATCAAGAAGCTAATGTAGATGAGTTCAAAAGGGTCTTTCTCAGTCGCATGCCGCGATTGAGTGACGACACGAAGGACCGATTAGAAGGGACTATAAGAGAACACGAAGTCGTAAAAGCAATAAATGATTTGAACAATGGCAAATCACCCGGACCTGACGGTCTGAGCGCGTGTTTTTATAAAGCCTTCAAGAAAGAACTTTCGCCCCTGCTAACAGGCCTGTTTAACGATGCGTATGTGAACAAAGCTTTGCCACCTTCTTTTGGTAAAGCGCATACCATCTTGATACCTAAGAGTGACAAAGCGGAGAAACTTAGGCTCGTGACATCTTATAGGCCGATATCTTTAACCAATGTCGACTATAAGATTTTCATGAAGGTTTTGGCAGCCAGACTTCAAAGCGTCATCAAAGAAATCGTCGCAGACCACCAAACGTGTGGGATCAAAGGGATGTCAATTTTTTCGAATATTCACACGATGCGGTGCGTGCTCGAGTGCTGTGACCTCACTTACGATGGCGTCGCAGTGCTCCAGCTTGACCTAGAGAAAGCTTTTGACTGTGTGTCTCATGATATTTTGTTTGCCATTCTGGATCACGTTAATGTAGGTGCCATCATCACTGAGGGAGTGGCATTGGCGTATCAGAACTGCACAACACGTTTAATTGTGAATAAATCATTGGGGGCCCCCATTAACGTCATGCGTTCTGTGCGTCAAGGCTTCCCCCTCAGTCCTCTTTTGTTTGCAGTTTACATTGAAACGATGTGTTTGGCGATAACTGAGAACGATCAAATACGCGGTTATAGCTTGGCAGCCACAGAAGTCAAGCTCCTGGCATATGCAGATGATATCGCTGTGTGTTGTACAAACAGAGAAAGCGTAACGGAAACAATACGCGTGGTGAAACAGTTTTGTGATGTAACGGGCAGTAAAGTGAACTGGGGTAAGTCCCTCGGTTTGTGGCACGGAGAGTGGTCCTCGGCCCCGGACAACTTTGCGAATGTGAGCTGGGTGAAAACCCCTACCAAGTATCTCGGTGTTCCCTTGGATAGCTACAAACAGAGCGAGGAATACTGGACGAACCAAATAAAAGAAACAAAAGAAAAAGCAGACAGGTGGAAAGGAATCAACCTGTCCATTTTCGCAAGGGCAACTGTATGTAATTTGTTTTCATTACGAAGTTATGGTACGTCATGCAGACGTTGTTTTGTTCAAGGGTAAATGTGCAAAGATTGCACAGAGTGTTCGCCGTTTTTATCTGGGACTCCAACTGGGAAAGATGTAGCCGAACAAACCTGTTCAGGCGGGTGAAGGAAGGGGGGCTGGGCTTGGCGCATCTTTTTGTACGACAGCTTGTCAATAGATTTTTGTTTTTTCGGGATGTGCGCGATCCATTTTCTGCGTACGGTATTACAGCTCAGGTTAAGAGCCGCTTTGCCGGCACTCATTGTTAGTACCAACAGTATGCCAGGAACGATTCGCGGCTATCTAAAAGAAGTTGTTGATAGTGTGCGCTTTCTTTCTGTGCGTTTTTCTTTCGATTATTTATCTGGCGTGAAAAGAAAGGCGTTATATAGAGATATATGCGATATTGTTTTCCCAGTGCCATTGTACAGAGCGGTATACAGTGGAGGACCAGGACAGGATGTCCTTAAACGGGTGAAAAGAATGGAGGTGCCTACTGGGTAAAAACATTCTTTTTTAGGCTACACTCAGGAACACTGTCAGTGAAAACATTCATGGAAGAACGTGACTTCCTGGTACCATGGGGCTCATATTGCTTGATCTGCAAGCAACCTGAAACCGTAGATCATGTGTTCATGCATTGCTGGGAAGGTGTCTACTTCTGGGACGTCCTAAAACGGACAATGAAGAAGGATTTTCCATTGAGTCCGCATGGGATAAGGTACCTAGCGATAAACAATGAGGACGGAGTTCCATACGATTTAATAATGCTCCAGGGCCTCCACTGTTTATGGCGGGCGAGGATGGCTGGGTACCATTGCGACCCAGACGCTAGGCCTGCACGCATTTATTTTCGAGAGAGTATGTCTCGCTTTATTGCAATAAAGAAAACACAAGATTGTGTACCCGATTGGCTGTCGAGGCTAGAACCTTTGACAGCTTTAAAAGAATTTTAGATAGACACGCCAGTCCATGTAGGACAGGTGGCTTTTCTGTTTTTCAATGTGTTTTGTAGTTAATTTTGTGCTATTGTTCTCTAGTGTGTGCTCTGTAAATTGTCAAAGACCGGCAATAAATAAAAAAAAAAGACTCGGTGGCGCAATGGTAGCGCGTCTGACTCCAGATCAGAAGGTTGCGTGTTCGAATCACGTCCGGGTCAAAAACTTTTTTTCCCTTCTGGTAACGCCTTAGCTCTTCATCTGGTTGTCACTCGGCTATAGATTATTGCCATAGGCTAAGGGAATCGTCGGCACTGCATTGAGAATGCACTTCGATCGGTCATTTCAGATAACCATATACTGCATGCAGCTTGGACAAAGGTGCGGACTTGAAAGTTTCGTCGTGACTCGGTGGCGCAACGGTAGCGCGTCTGACTCCAGATCAGAAGGTTGCGTGTTCGAATCACGTCCGGGTCAACAACTTTTTTTCCTTCTGGTAACGCCTTAGCTCTTCATCTGGTTGTCACTCGGCTATAGATTATTGCCATAGGCTAAGGAATCGTCGGCACTGCATTGAGAATGCACTTCGATCGGTCATTTCAGATAACCATATACTGCATGCAGCTTGGACAAAGGTGCGGACTTGGAAGTTTCGTCGTGACTCGGTGGCGCAACGGTAGCGCGTCTGACTCCAGATCAGAAGGTTGCGTGTTCGAATCACGTCCGGGTCAACAACTTTTTTTCCTTCTGGTAACGCCTTAGCTCTTCATCTGGTTGTCACTCGGCTATAGATTATTGCCATAGGCTAAGGGAATCGTCGGCACTGCATTGAGAATGCACTTCGATTCGTCATTTCAGATAACCATATACTGCATGCAGCTTGGACAAAGGTGCGGACTTGGAAGTTTCGTCGTGACTCGGTGGCGCAACGGTAGCGCGTCTGACTCCAGATCAGAAGGTTGCGTGTTCGAATCCCGTCTGGGTCAAAAACTTTTTTTCCTTCTGGTAACGCCTTAGCTCTTCATCTGGTTGTCACTCGGCTATAGATTATTGCCATAGGCTAAGGGAATCGTCGGCACTGCATTGATAATGCACTTCGATCGGTCATTTCAGATAACCATATACTGCACGCAGCTTGGACAAATATGTGAATTTGGATGTTTCGTCGTGCCTCGATAACAACGTGATTCGGCCTTGGCTGGCAGCGCCTTTTGCGGGGGCTGAACGATTTTTTGCGAAATCCAATCGTCACATATCGCTTTATTCATGCCATGAATCCAGTAGAGCACCCAGGATCTCTGCCAGGGGGGAGGGGTTAGAATTTGTGTGTGGGTGGGTGGTTGGGTGGGTGGGGGGGAGCAATCACTTTGCATAATATGCAATTGCCTTGCTTTATCCTGAGGAATCCAACAGCAAATAAAATGCCTGATAATTATAATAAAACGACACCAAGTATGATGATGATGTTTATTTCTTCAGCGTTTTACTCAAAGTAATTTAAGTTTGAATGAATAAATACAAGACAATGATAGAGTGTTTTTGTTAATCCGGAAAATTCAACCTCAAGCTACCTCCTGAATTGTAATGACAATGTGAACAGAGCACTGAAGGTACACAGTGGGCTGGTGGGTCTAGACGCTTGGAAGGAGGGGGGGGGGGTTAAAACAACCCCCCATGTCGGTGCGCCACTGCATGGATCGACGACAGCTCATCCATCAGCATGTATGCGCCTTTAGCATGTATGAGCCTATATCCACGCTTTCCAGATAGGTGAGTGGACCGTGTGTGGCGGCTGCATTTTCTTGAGAGGCTTCAGATTTTTTCAGCAAAACCAAGCTTCGCATATCCGTTCATTCTTCGCGTAAAGAGGTCAGCTCGTGCATTACCATGGTTAATAATGTCGGCGCCAAACCAGCGCTTTCTCAAGAATTCAGTGGAACCCGCTGCCGCGACATATTCACGGCTTTGCCGTTTTTCCCGCGAAAACCAATCTTCACGTATCCTTTTGTTCATGGTGTTAGTCTACGAGAGGTCGTGGCATTGGCAGTGATGTATGCGCCAAGCCCGCGCGCTTTCCAGAAAGGTGAGTGGACGAGCAAGGCGGCGACATTTTCATGGGCTATAAGTTTACTATTTTTCTCCGGAATACAAACTTCACATGTGTGATTCATGCCGTGGATCAACATGAGCTCATCCATGACCCTGTGGAGTGACGTATGCGCCAAAGCAGCACTTTCCAGAGACGTGAATGAACCCGTATGTATGGCGGCTACATTTTTATCGGCAAACCATTTTTTTCGGAGAAAATCAATTTTCACGTAACCGTTTATTCATGGCGTTAAATGACAAGAGCTCATCCATAAGCATGCGGAGTGATAAATTTTCGTGGCATACCATTTTTTCAGCGAAAACCAATTTTCACGTATGAGTTTATTCATGCCGTTAATCGACGAGAGCTCGTCCATTAGCATGGGGATCTGATATATACGCCAAACGAGCGCTCTACACTGAATTGAGTGGATCCGGCTTTAGACGAGATTTTCGTGAGCTGTAGGCTTACCATTTTTTGAGCAAAAAGCAATTTCCACGTATGCGTTTATTCATGCCAATTATCAACGACAGCACGTCCATTAGCATGTGGATGTGATATATACGCCAAACCAGCGCTCTACACTGAATTGGGTGGATCCGGCTCGAGACGAGATTTTCGTGGGCTATAGGCTTACCATTTTTCAGCAAAAACCTATTCTCACGTATGCGTTTATTCATGCCATTAATCGGCGACAGCACGTCCATTAGCATGTGGATGTGATATAAACGCCAAACCAGCGCTCTACACTGAATTGGGTGGATCCGGCTCGAGACGAGATTTTCGTGGGCTATAGGCTTACCATTTTTCAGCAAAAACCTATTCTCACGTATGCGTTTATTCATGCCATTAATCGACGACAGCACGTCCATTAGCACGTGGATGTGATATATACGCCAAACCAGCGCTCTACACTGAATTGGGTGGATCCGGCTTTAGACGAGATTTTCGTGAGCTGTAGGCTTACCTTTTTTTGAGCAAAAAGCAATTTCCACGTATGCGTTTATTCATGCATTAATCGACGACAGCACGATCCATTGCACGTGGATGTGATATATACGCCAACCAGCGCTCTACACTGAATTGCGTGGATCCGGCTCGAGACGAGATTTTCGTGGATATAGGCTTACCATTTTTCAGCAAAAACCAATTTCGCACGTATGCGTTTATGTCATGCCATTAATCGACGACAGCACGTCCATTAGCACGTGGATGTGATATATACGCAAACCAGCGCTCTACACTGAATTGGGTGGATCCGGCTTGAGACGAGATTTTCGTGGCTATACGGCTTACCATTTTTTCACGCAAAAACCATGTTGTCACGTATGCGTTATTCATGCCCTTATCACGACAGCACGTCCATTAGCACTGTGATGTGATATATACGCCAAACCACGCTCTACACTGAATTGGGTGGATCCGGCTGGAGACGAGATTTCGTGGGCTATAGGCTTACCATTTTTCAGCAAAAACCATATTCTCACGTATGCGTTTATTTCATGCCATTAATCGACGACAGCACGTCCATTAGCACGTGGATGTGATATATACGCCAAACCAGCGCTCTACACTGAATTGGGTGGATCCGGCTGGAGACGAGATTTTCGTGGGCTATAGGCTTACCATTTTTCAGCAAAAACCTATTCTCACGTATGCGTTTATTCATGCCATTAATCGACGACAGCACGTCCATTAGCACGTGGATGTGATATATACGCCAAACCAGCGCTCTACACTGAATTGGGTGGATCCGGCTGGAGACGAGATTTTCGTGGGCTATAGGCTTACCATTTTTCAGCAAAAACCATTTTCACGTATGCGTTTATTCATGCCATTAATCGACGACAGCACGTCCATTAGCACGTGGATGTGATATATACGCCAAACCAGCGCTCTACACTGAATTGGGTGGATCCGGCTGGAGACGAGATTTTCGTGGGCTATAGGCTTACCATTTTTCAGCAAAAACCAATTGTCACGTATGCGTTTATTCATGCCATTAATCGACGACAGCACGTCCATTAGCACGTGGATTGTGATATATACACCAAACCAGCGCTCTACACTGAATTGGGTGGATCCGGCTGGAGACGAGATTTTCGTGGGCTATAGGCTTACCATTTTTCAGCAAAAACCAGCTTTCATGTATGCGTTTATTCATGCCATTAATCGACGACAGCACGTCCATTAGCACGTGGATGTGATATATACGCCAAACCAGCGCTCTACACTGAATTGGGTGGATCCGGCTGGAGACGAGATTTTCGTGGGCTATAGGCTTACCATTTTTTCAGCAAAAACCAATTTTCACGTATGCGTTTATTCATGCCATTAATCGACGACAGCACGTCCATTAGCACGTGGATGTGATATATACGCCAAACCAGCGCTCTACACTGAATTGGGTGGATCCGGCTGGAGACGAGATTTTCGTGGGCTATAGGCTTACCATTTTTTCAGCAAAAACCAGTTTCACGTATGCGTTTATTCATGCCATTAATCGACGACAGCACGTCCATTAGCACGTGGATGTGATATATACGCCAAACCAGCGCTCTACACTGAATTGGGTGGATCCGGCTGGAGACGAGATTTTCGTGGGCTATAGGCTTACCATTTTTTCAGCAAAAACCAGTTTTCACGTATGCGTTTATTCATGCCATTAATCGACGACAGCACGTCCATTAGCACGTGGATGTGATATATACGCCAAACCAGCGCTCTACACTGAATTGGGTGGATCCGGCTGGAGACGAGATTTTCGTGGGCTATAGGCTTACCATTTTTTCAGCAAAAACCAGTTTTCACGTATGCGTTTATTCATGCCATTAATCGACGACAGCACGTCCATTAGCACGTGGATGTGATATATACGCCAAACCAGCGCTCTACACTGAATTGGGTGGATCCGGCTGGAGACGAGATTTTCGTGGGCTATAGGCTTACCATTTTTTCAGCAAAAACCAGTTTTCATGTATGCGTTTATTCAGGCCATTAATCGATGACACCACGTCCATTAGCACGTGGTTGTGATATATACGCTAAACCAGCGCTCTACACTGAATTGGGTGGATCCTGCTGTAGACGAGATTTTCATGGGCTATAGGCTTACCATTTTTTCAGCAAAAACCAATTTTCACGTATGCGTTTATTCATGCCATTAATCGACGACAGCACGTCCATTAGCACGTGGATGTGATATATACGCCAAACCAGCGCTCTACACTGAATTGGGTGGATCCGGCTGGAGACGAGATTTTCGTGGGCTATAGGCTTACCATTTTTTCAGCAAAAACCAATTTTCACGTATGCGTGTATTCATGCCGTTCAACGAGAGCTGGTTAATTGGCATGGATATTTGATGTACGCGTCAAACCTTCACTTTCCAGAATACTTAGTGGAGCCCGTTGCGGCGACGTTATGATTGGGCTTCAGGCTCATCTTCGTTTTTTTGTTTTCATGAAGACCACTGTTTACATATCGCTTTTTTCATAAGGCGTGAATTGATGAATGTTCGTGCATTAGCATGGGGATGGGATGTATGCACTAAACGAGGGCTTTGCAAGCATGTGGTGGACCTACCTAACGGCTACATTTTCTTGGGTTAAATTATACTTACCATTTTTCCCCGAAAATCTTTCACATATCTGTTTATTCATGGCGTGAATCGACGAGAACCTGTGCAATAATTAGCATCGGTAATGATGTAGAGGCGTTAGTGGACCCAGCCGGCGGCTTTATTTTCTATAGACTTACCTTTGATTTCAGCGAAAATCAATTTTCACATATCGCTTTGTTCATTGCGTTAGTCTAAGAGAGTTCGTGCACTAGCGCAGGGATAGTGATGTATGCCCGAACCAGTGCTTTCCAGAGTTGTGAGTGGACCCCGTTAGCGGCTAGGTGTTATGGGGCTATATGCTTTCCATTTTCTACACGAAAACCAATCTTGACATATCAATTTATTACGTCAAAAGCCTTAGGTGTCTATGTTGGCGGTGACCTCGGCGGTGCCCTTGGCGGTGACCTGGGCATTGACCTTGGCTGCGACCTTGGCGAACCTGCGCCATGACAAAAACTGGCCGATGCTGCAAAAAATGCTCGGATTGAGGTCACATTTCTCAGGCAGGTTCCTGTAAACAAAGTAAATTAGTTGCTTTGAATAAAATTTCGTATGTTTCGGTCTGGGTGGGAATCGACCTCGCCCTCCGCGGTGTGAGATGATCACGCTTCCCTGAAGCCAAGGCTGCTCCACGGTTCTGGCTTACTAAAGGTGTACCTTGTGTGTGCGTGATGGTACACATCACGTGCAGCCATCTCGCTGAGTAAACGTGCGGCCTAGTGCGTGCACTAACATGTTGCACTGCTGCACATGCTGCGTCGGTGTCCTTGCTCTTTGACGAACATGCCGAAGACGCTAAATATAGTGAATAATGATAATATGTAAATTCACTATAGCAATATTCACTGTATAGCAGACCCACCATAGTCACAGCTTCGCTGGCTTTCATCTTCACTGTAGTGGAAGGGCTCTGAATTTTTTTTTATTGCTGAGGTTTCGCGTACTCCTGTGAAGAGTGAGGAAAGAAGCGGTAAAGAAGATTGAATATCCTTCACTTTGCACAAGGCCTACTGCAGTGGCAGACATGTATACACCGTGTGGTTTCATCTTGACAATGGAAAAGAATAAAAGTGGCACCAGAGAGATGTAATCAGAGCAAAAGTAATTAATCTCACACTAAGGTAAGTTTCACCATTAGGGGTATTTTCTCCTGTCGATAAATCATCCCCTTACACTCATAAAAAAGGGTGTTAGGCGAACTGATACACCCAATTGAAAGGGTGACTTTTTGGAATTGCACACTTTCCACCACCGTATGTTCTGCCGAAATGCAGACTGCTGTTTATTTTTGCAGTTATATCTTTTGTCTATTGCTATCGTTGTCTTTATTACGTATCGGCGGAAGCAATCGCGAAGTGTTTTCCTATATTTCTAGAAAAAATAACAAAGCGACGATAGAAAAGCCACGAAGCCCGTATTCGAACTGCGGACCTACGAATTGCGTGTCGGAAGTGTTACCTCTCGACCACTCCGCCTTTTCGTTTCATGGTATTCATGGTATTTATTACAGTTACGTGTAATCCAATAAAAGATTCACCAATTGTGCATAGTCATATAGAATGGCGGGCGCAATGCCTGTCACACAGAAGATGCACTGTTCATACGTTTGGGTGGAAATGCTGGCTTTGCTTTGGAAGGGTGGTAAGGCTAAGCGCTTCAGGAAAATAGGGCACCAGTCCGGTCGAATATCATCAACATCATAAATATGCTTTAGGTGCACAGTCATCTGTAATAAATTCACCCTTGTAGGTACAAACGCTTCGGCGTTCCGGTCCATCATTCGCGCTTTCCACAAGCTGTGCATTCGCATGAGAAAAAAAAAACACCTCGAAAGGTACGTTATCATCAGAGGTCGGCAGCAGGCATCGTACAGTATGAGGCTTGATTTCAAAGTATTTCGTTAGAGTCCGTTGGAGGACATCACAAAATAGGATGGCGTTTTTTCAGCTAAGAAAACAATGTTTAATTGTCTCTTGCACATCACAAAGAATGACAGGTAAGAGAAGACGCAAAGATACTCTTTTTCTGTAGACACGTTTTTACTGGTAATGTTTCCCTGTGAAGTTTATAAAAGAATGTTTTGCAGAAAGGGGATATATAGATTTTACGAACTCGCTTTAGTACATCGTGGCCTGGCCATTCATTGAATAGTAATCGGCGAAATGGAGGCAAAAATAGCATGGTCAGTAAATCTTTGTATAACGTTTTACGCGACACGAAGCAACCGAACTGTGAGGAAACGAACCGCCAAGTAAACCTCTTGACTAAACCCCCACAAGCATAAACACAAAGTAAAGCTTTGAAGAAGAACCTAATTCAGGTAAGACAAGTGCGACTTGCATGAATGACCCAATTTTAGGATGCTAAGTATCGCAAAAAAAAAATAATAAACGAGACACCATTTGCCCCACGTGAAGATGCACTAAGCCCAACCCGCACTCACTAACTGGCCTAAAAATATTGTCTCGCCTCGTGGGCTCAAAAGTTGAAGACAGTACGAAAGTCGCAAAAATTCGGTGAATGCGTTGGATTTAGAGCCTGGCACAATGAATCCGCCGACGTAAGAAGCGGGAATATAATACAGCACCTTAAGAGTGCAGTAGCGCTTCTAACTGCTCTAATAGGTTGACATCACGCTCTTCGGTGCTTCAGTTTACCTATAAACCAACACCCAGGTGAAACAATTTTAGCGAAGCTAGCGTTAAGATGTAAAAGGCAGGAAGGAGAGAACAGTACAAAGTAGTCGCGTCTTTTCACTTGACGACCGGGGCGCGCCACCTCAATAAATGATGTGTTCTTAGAGGTAGTAGTTTGCTCCAAATGCACATGCTAATATTAATTTTAATCTACGAATTATAGCCGGTCAGTTCGCAAGCTAGGCGTATCCACTTGGAACGAATTCTGAAGACTGTACCAGTTTCGAGATATTTTTATTTTAATATTATGTATTGAACTTTTCAAAGTGTCGGACGAAATGCATTGTTGTTCCATTTACTTTTGTGCTTCAATATATATATATATATATATATATATATATATATATAGGTTGTTCAAAATTAAGCGTTATGGTTTTCTTAAAAGTAGGCACTGGGAGGCACGCGAAGACCACCTGTGCAAATAGGTTATGTGGCCAGGGGGGCACAAAGTGAGATGATAATTATCGCTGTCAGCAGCCGAATGACCTAAAAAATTGAATAATTAACTTTTCGTTGACTGCAGTAAGTGGGTATGTTTGTATTGAAAAGTTAGAGGCAGTCGTGTTTCTGCACAGTATCAGTTGGAAGAATTATTCTAGCGTGTCTGTGCTCCGAGATATCCGACTCCAAATTTTAATTGTCGTTCGCGTGATTACGCATGCAAGAGAGTTAGGACCGGCGCAAAGCTCATCCCTGATTTGACGCGGCTGTTGCGTGCGGCGTTTGTCCCTCTTCCCCTCTCGGCTGGCGAAATCAGCCTAGAGCCCACTTACACATGTTAAGAATAGGTGTCACTTTTTACGCACGGATACAAACTGCACCGTATCTCGCGCGGACTCAATGAACTGTGATTTGTGTGCATTGGCTGGGATAGTGGATCACATTATACTGGTCTCTTGACCCCAATATATGCCTGTCAACGGCAGGCAGTGGCCTCTTCATTAGCGCCGATTACTTGGCAACAGGACATTGAGTGACGGCATCTTATACCTGTCTCTTGGCAGTGCGAAGCGCGCAATACGTGGGCTCCTTGAAATTTTGAGCAACATGGGCTTACCTTCGCGGCTCCGGAAATATGGACGTGAATATGCGTATACTCCAATCCAACTACATGTCCGCCCATCGCTAGTATTCGTACTTGTCCTTTAAAGTGATACGTCGCACCTGGATATATATCGAACCCCCAAATTGCGCTCTGAGATGCTAAGTTTTACTTCGGATGTAATCCTAATAAGAGCACTGGCAAAGCCAGCTGCTTCTTGGCCAATCACCCGTAGTGTGTATGAGCCATTCTTTACGTAGTTGCAACAAGAAATTCTTTGCACGTCCTTCATCGTATACTGTAGCACTATGGCGAGCTTCCGCAAGGTCAAGCACATCGTGCTTTGGGGTTTAAACACCTTTAAACGCTCACTAAACGTACCGCTTTATCATAACGGTCCACCATGGTGGCTGAGGGGGACATTCGTCACTGAAATCTGCAGCGCGTCTCTTGTCGTAATGCAGAAACTACCGCTAACAAAGGCATCAACCCAAGGTTATTTCGCCCTGAATTTAATTTTCCTATTCGCGTTCCTTCTGAGCAGAGTAGCAAGCTAGAGGAGATTTATCTCAGGCAGCTGGACCTCCTTGCATTTTCTCAAGTATTTCTCTCTTCTCGCTTAAAAAAAAAACAATCATAAAGCGAAGACCTCATCGAAACGTGGGAGGCCAAGCTCGTCTCCGAGGACCTGGGACAACAACGACGCCTCGTCGCCAAGGCCAAGGAGGTAGTGAAGGTCAGAGGGTTCCTGGAATGAGGAGACCTCCCACCTATAGAGTATAAACCAGGGCTTTCTGCGGGATACGGTTTCGAAAATAAACGTTTATTTCTCCTCCTCATCTGCAAACAGATGCAAACAAACAAGTTACTTCTTTTGGTAAATGCCACGAACAACTCCTACGTGCACTCCTTTGCCACTACAGCTTGTTTAAGTAGTGTAATCAGGCCCTTGTGTTTCTCATCCTTAAATTATGGTAATCCGAGCTTCGCAGATTGCTGGAGTTTGAATATAAGTGTTCTAGCAGCCACACTTTATCTGCTTCACCTTGCCTTGTTTGGTGCATTTGTCCTCCTTAGTCTTCTGGAGCCTATTAAAGCATTATCGTTTCCGCGTGTGGGGCGAGGCCAACCAATCTTCAAAACTTCATATAGCGTTCATGGTGGAAGAACACAAACGTTAAGACACAGACACAAGAAATGACTGAACAGTCCTTACTTGCGTCCTTCAATCCTTTTCTGTGTCCATATCAACTTTCGCGCTGTTTTGCAGCCATTGATACACACGAACACGCTTGGCTGTCGTCCCTTGAAGTTTGTATTCCGCATGTGCGCCCGAACAAGCTACGCGTATTATTTCTTCTCCCGGAGAAGCCGTGAGAAAGTTTTACTGCAGCTGGCAAGCTCGTTCGTGGTTAATACAAACAGAGATACATTTATTTATATACTGTGGGAAACGGCGCGTTTCCGCAGTCCACGCCAGCAGGCTCCAGTCTCCAACGTTACTAAGCTAATCTAGTAACGTTGCCAGTCTCGGCCAGCCGCGCCCAAGGGCGCCCAGCCGAAGCTCGCGCGTCCGTCGTCTTCTTCGTCCACAGTTGGCTCTGATGCCGCTAATCATGTCGGCTTTCCCACTACATATATAAAGTCTTCTCAACATAATGTAAGCTCCAGCTACCGCAGTACTCGAAAACTATTGCAAAAACATATCAAATGCTAGACAGCTATTCGAGAAATATTATATTCGTAATTTTAAATTTAATTCAATTCTGCGGTTTTTTTCTTGCCACAATCATTATCTGATTATGAAGCACGCGCCATAGTGGGGGACTCCGGGTTAATTTTGACCACCTGGGGTTCTTTAACGCGCACCCAATACGGTTCTTCGTTTCAACCCCGTCGAAACGCGGCCTCCGCGGCCGGGATTTGATCCCGCGACCTCGTGCCACAGCAGCGCACGAGGTCGCGGAGACAGCCTCCGCGCCACTCGCGGTCGATAGCGACAAAACTAAATTCACTTTTGGTAAGCCAACTGTCCCTCTGCTTATAAATAAGCGTTGCATTCCCTTTCCTGCATCGCCTCCGCGTCGTTGTCAGGTGTCGACGCCTCCGGAAAGCGGTCGGGGCCAACAGCACTCGAGAGCTGGAAACAATGTTGTTGTGTACGGAAGTGCTCGGCCATGGACACGCGCGCTCGTTTCCAGGCGCGGAGATAGCCATAATCAAGTCGACCAGATTAGGTAATAAAAACTGGGAAAGGGGAGAGTCAACACACGTGGACATCAGCATAAGGCACTACAATGAGGCACCCGTCGGCTAAGCCGGTAAATAGCCAAAAGAGTTCAGGAAAGGCAAGTTATAACCCGACGAATAATGTCGTTGTTCAAAGGCAAATATATAAGATGAAAGAAAAAAAAAGTGTACTAGTCGGTGAATAAAAAGCCAGCCTTCGGAGGCAACGAATAAGGGTCATTACGCTCCATTGTGACGTAAGGCAGCGCTTATAATCGGCTTCTGGCTCCTAAAAAGCCGCATGAAAGGATTCTCCAAGTCCATGCCGCCGATTGTTGCATGTGTGCAGGATCGGATGCGAAGCGTGAAGCCACCGCACTTCTTGTCCGGAGGTGAGTACGCTCACGTGCGTTGGTTAATTGGCTTACGCTTAGGTTGGTTTGCGTTAATTAATGGCGAAATCGACGGACAACATCATGAGTAGGCGCCCGTGTGACGAGCTGAGTCTAGTTGATTTGAATTGAGTCAGCAAATTAATTTTCCAACAGTGGTAGGAGGTCTGCAGCCTTCTAGAAAATACGAAGGGTTGTGGATGTGAATGTGTGCACGTACTCGTAGGAGTCTGCAAATATTCGATCTTTTCAATAAGAATCGAATAGTTTTTGGCGTTCGATTTGCGAATTTTGATATTCGAAGTTCAAGAATGTTTGTTAAAGCCAAATAGTATAAGTACAATCACGGGTATGGGATCCGGAAGAGAGAAACCAGCGCATTTCAAATGAGCCGGGAATTCTCACCCGTTAATATCAATCGCTTATTCCTACACAGTCACCCAATCCTATTCAATCCGTACTCAATCGTGCGAATATTCGAAATTTCGAATATGAATTGAATATTCCTTGGTGCTCGATTCGAGAATTCACAATTCGAAATGGCTGAATATTCGTTTAGTTCGAATAGGTAAGGAATAGAAACACTAAGTATTGTCGCAAAGAGGAGGAAACGAAGAAAGGGGGGCTGTTCCAAATTATTTTTCTGCATGAGAGCTGAGAGTGCTGCACAGTGGCAACAATTCCCGAGATAAGGCACGGGGCAGATAGCCTCTCCCCAAGTTTAATTCAGTAACTATGAACACGTCACTTTTAGAGAGTCTAAACGCAAATTTCTTGTCTCGATTTAGGGAAAGCAATATATATTGTTACCGCATTCGCGCCAGTGTTTCAACCCATTCAAAACAATGCACGGTAATGTACCACAATTCCCTCCATCAACAAATTCAACGCTATACGTCCACCTGTCGGTTCCCTTTTTTCTCATTACTGACTTTGTAATGATGCACCGGATAACTTAAATCAGTAGTTTCTCATTTATAGGTTCCCCAGTTTACCGACGTCCATTTGCGGACTCTATTACAATCATTTAAATATAGCTGTAACTTAACCACCGCAAATAATCTCCATCATTGAAAAGCCTGTTATTTTTACGAAGAGGCCCCCACGCGAACTTCATCATTCACTGACGCTCCGAGCTCTGGTGCCAGCCCGCTATAGTAAAAATGTGTTAACTACAGGCGCTGGTATATCCTTTCATGCGTTCTTTAAGTGCCTTGGTATATCTTCACCAGGTCTATTCACTGGCCATTGAATTTTACCCCGATACCTCTAATTCCCTGTCAATAAGGAGAACTTGTGAAAATACATCCTTCTGTGTCGCTCGAGGCATACAGCATCCATAAAAACGCAAGGAGGACTCAACACAAAGGAAAGGTTAAAAGGCAGAGCACAAGCGTACCTTTCTAGAGAAATGTTGCGCGAGGCGTCGTTAATGGCGCTGTTTCCAAACTTACGTGTGAAAAGTGGACTTTGGTTTGAAATCCGAATTGCAATCGCGACCTAGCCATTAAACAAACACTGTGCTAAGCTTCGGCTTCTCTATTCTGTCGATCATATAGACATAATCGCGCTGTTTTCTTTATTTCGCAGCACTCCAGACACGGCATTCAAGGGTGGCATCGAAGAGCTATGAAGTTCAGCCTGAATCCAATCACGCTCTCCCATCAGCTTCGTCAGTTGGGCGATCCCCGAACACGTGACTACCCGGTGGTGACGAACCCCCTCTTTGTGCTCACGCTGCTGCTGTCCTACCTGTATTTTGTCAAGGTGGCCGGCCCTCGCTGGATGAAGAACCGGGAGCCCTTCCGCATCCTCAACATCGTGCGCCTCTACAACTTACTCATGATAGCCGTGGGCATCCGCTTCCTCTACCTGGTGCTAAAGTTCACCTACCTTCCGGGAGGCCACTACAACCTCTGGTGCCAGGGCATCACGGGTCACATGACCGACGAGATGCGCGAATACTACCGCACGGGCTGGATCTACATCGCGGTGCGCTACTGCGACCTCCTGGACACCGTGTTCTTCGTGCTACGCAAGAAGTTCGCCCACGTCTCGCTCCTGCACGTGCTGCACCACACGATCGTGGTCGCCAACGCGTGGTTCTTCGCGCTGTTCGCGCCCGAAGGTCAACCGACCATGAGCATGTGCCTGAACGTGTTCGTCCACGTTATCATGTACTCGTACTACTTTCTGACGACCTTCGGTCCCTCCGTACGCAAGTACCTGTGGTGGAAGAAGTACCTGACCACACTGCAGATTGTGCAGTTCGTCCTAATCATGATCCACTTGTCCATACCGCTCTTCGTCGACTGCGGCTTCCCGAAGCACTTGATCATGTTGGGCAACGTGCAGACGTTCCTCATTCTCTGCCTCTTCGTAAACTTCTACGCGAAGACGTACGTCGCCAAGCCCGCTCAAGTGGTTTTGCAAGGCAGCGAAAGCGAGGAAAGACGAGACGTCGACTTCGTTCCAAACGGGAAAAATAAATGCTCGTAGGTTGGCGACATCGTGCCGCTTGTCGTTTCTTCCTCAAAAGCCCATGCGCCGAACTGTTCAGCCGTACACGTGGCTTTTGCTATTACAATTTCTTTTTGTACGAATCTATAATAAATGAAATAGGCACCACGTATAACGACTGTACGCTACAGAGTGTCCAAAGTGTGTACACGCACGCACGCACGCACGCACACACACGCACGCACGCACGCACGCACGCACACACGCTCACACATTTCAATTAACAGTGTCCATAGGAGCTAATAATAAGGACGCGTAAATGCACAATGAAAGAAGACTGTCAACATTTAATAGACTGAGTAATTGTGTTTAGGTTATGGCTAAGCCACCTGCAGACGGGAGCTAGGGATATGATTTCCAACTGCTTGCGAAGTTGTCTCATTTATATAGTAAAACAGGCAAAGATCTAGCACATACAGTAGCCTGCAACTCGGCATAGAGGAAAAGGGAAAGGGGGAAGACGGAATGAGGAAATATGCAACAGCGATATATGAAGACGATTTTGTCAAAAGTGTGTACTCACCTTTTGTTAAGCCACCTTTGTTGTATTTCTTGTTCGGCATTTTTTGCTTTGATACTTTGGTTACTTCACAGTTATGAAGCTGTTGTCGTCACAATTATCCTGTAGTGCATTTTTCTGTTTTGTTTTTTTTTTTTTTTTTTACCACGTTTGACATGTGCATATACTGATCTGTCATGCATATGCAATCACCTTACAGCAGAACCATTGCTCGTGTCGGTATCAATTTACTGGTATATGCCTTGATAGTCGATAAGCACATATATGGGGACCCCCTATACTATGTAAGGTACGTATAGGCACATGTATTACAGTCACATGGATTCCCTGACGAACCGTTGGAAATAGAAAAATTATTTTTCGAACGTCTGCCTGTCAAACAACCGGATCCAGGAAGACGTTCACCAATCGTATACAGGGTATTTCTACTAAGATGTTAAGCAATATCTAAAGATAGCCGTTTTGAAATAAAAGGAAGGTTCCTTCGGAGACATGCCGTCAGTTGTGGCTATATATATACAGGGTGTTTCAGCGAACACTTTCAAAATTTATTTGAGGTTGCCTATGGCAAATAGCCCAATTGTAGTTAATGAGCTGGTCTACTCGAAGAGGCGGACATTACTTGCACATAAAATTAAAATGCATAATCTAATAATTAACAAAAGTTCACTAATTAAGTTTTTAACTAATTACCTGATGGCCCATATTGCAATTTACAAATTGTAGCCGTGGAGTTCGCAAGGCGGATCCACTTGGAACAAATTCTCGGGATGACACCAGTTTCGAGATATTAATTCCAGAACTTTGCGGAGAAATGCATTGGCGTTCCAGTTAGTTTCTTAACAAAACGTCGCTTTATGCATTGAAGTACAAAATTAACTGGAACGCCAATGCATTTCTCCGCAAAGTTCGGGAATGAATATCTCGAAACTGGTGTCATCCCGAGAATTCGTTCCAAGTGGATCCGCCTTGCGAAGTCAACGGCTACAATTCGTAAATTGCAATATGGGCCATCAGGTAATTAGTTAGAAACTTAATTAGTGACTTTTTGTTAATCAATCGATTATGCATTCCAATTTCTTGCGCAAGTAATGTCCGCCTCTTCGAGTAGACCAGCTCATGAACTAGAATTGTCTTATCTGCCACAGGCAACCTGTAGGAATTTTTGAACGTGTTCGCTGAAACACCCTGTATATGTGCGTGTGTGTGTGCGTGTGTGTGTGTGTGTGTGTGTGTGTGTGTGTGTGTGTGTGTGTGTGTGAAGGCAAGAGACGGACGGACGATGGCCGAGCAACCGAGCAAAGGAAGAGAATGTGTGTGTGCATGAACACTAAGTCGCCTCCTCGCACCTATTTCGCTTCCTCGCTTCTGTTTCATCTATTATAAAATCTTCTTTTGAAATCTTTATACAACTTCTATTGTATATAACTAAAATTTCCGACGGCTCCCTGTGAGGTCAACACTTCCTAAAGAACTTGTCTACAGTCTAGGAGATGTTGCCCGTCAAACATTTTTCATTGGGCCTGAGCTGGTGCACGCCAGCGCCGACGCCGGATATTCTGCGACACGGGGCCCTTAACGCTCTCGCGTTGTAACCTCAGCACTAATATGAAGCAATAAAAATGTATTAAAAGATTGACCCGGACGTGATCTGAACACGCAACCTTCTGATCTGGAGTCAGACGCGCTACCGTTGCGCCACCGAGTCTGACCCTCTGTACTCGTTTCACATCTTTGATCGTGGCTGTCGTAGACTTAACCGCTTTTCCTGCTGTAAGATGAGTAGGTTTCATTTGATGTGGTCACGCTTTCGTTAGTGTGAAGACATCGCCAGCATTGTCGTTCGCAAATTTAGCAAATGCGTATAGCCTACCGCAGCCATGAGAAAAATGAGGTGATGTGGCATGCGCTAGCGCCACCATGTAGCTAATCCCAACACCGACAAGTTCTTAGTTCGTCCATTCGACGAGGGGCGGCGCTACATGTACTAAAAAAAATTGAAGTTGCGGGAAATTTGAGTGGGTGTTTCCAGGACGCATTCAGTTCAACTAAGATTCAATCATATTTTCTTTATTCACGGGTACAACTACACTTTCACAAGTAACCTCTCCAGAAATGCAAGTGCGGGGAATTCAGTTAAAGAAGTAATTGCCGTACCTAAGAAGTGCGGGGAATTCAGTTAAAGAAGTAATTGCCGTACCTAAGATTACCGCCTAGCAGTAGCGCACCCAGGATCTCTGCCAGGGGGGGGGGGGGGGGGGGGGGGGGGGGGTAGTTGACAGTTTTCCAATACCATCTGAACAGCACTAATTTCAATTTCTTTACGGAAATTGTCGAAAAAATGCGCTTTTTGCGAGTGTGCAGACGATTGCGCGTCTAACATCTTAGTTGCAGTACTCAAATGCGCAAGGAAAGAAAAGGGGTTAAACAAAAGGGGGGGGGGGGGGGTCAGTCGGCCTAAGGGGGGGGGGAGTTACAACCCCCGAAATTGCCCCCCCCCCCCCCCGCCTGTCGGTGCGCCACTGCCGCCTAGACATAGTTGGTATTTCTCAAGAAATGCTTTCTCACAAGGATTTTGTGTCAGCGCACTGTGATAGAACAGGTAGGAGTGGTTAAACTCCTCTGCAGACGCTGCGTTCCCGCTATAAACTCTTCCATCGCGGGGTCATATCTACGTCCCGCCCACGCTATTCCCGCCTCATAGGACATAACTTCATTCCGGGTGTTCGCCGCATTACTGCGAGCGTGTATACAATGTAAAAACTATGCAAAGTAGCTGGTTGCTGTATTATTTCTGCTTTATAATAGCCTGATAACATGACGCTTGTAAGATTTATTTGTAGCCGTCAGCGTTTGTGAACGCAGTGAAATGGGCTATTTATAACGCTTCCCATACTCTGGAATTTTTTTTTAATTGGAAAAATGCCCGTTCAACGCGGGCTCTGGTCTTCACAACAAGTCCCAGTGGGACACCCCATTGCAAAGCGCGGACTTTACGCATTAACGACAGGCCGTCCAGAGGGCCCGCGACGTCGCCGAGAGCCACCAGCTCCCGGTTCCGTGATGGGCGGAGCCACCAACTTGATTGGGGTGCCCTCGGCTTCCCCAATCTTTTTTCCTCAGGACCTTCAATAAAGTTCTTGTCAACTGTCAACTGTCAGGAAAAATAAGTACAGCAATGACAGCCTGAAGGGTACAAACACATGCATGCACATACAATGTATAGCGAAGAAAAATAGGAGGCAGACAAACTGAGCACTCCGCTTTTTCTTTTTTTTTTTTTTGCCCTACGTTTGTCTGTCTCCTATTGTTTCGCTACATACATTGCATATGCATGTGTTCGTGCCCTTCAGGCTGTCATTAATGTGTACCAACTCGCCCAGCAACAATTTGTGCTAAGTACAGTAAATCCTCGTTATAACGAAGTTGCAGAGGGAGCCAAAATTAGTTCGTTAAATTCATCACTTTGTCATATACAGTACTGCGTATACTGCAATATCGTTATCTATGGGGGTTTCAAGGGGAATATCACCGGCCATCGAGTTATCGATAGTGAGACTACTGTCCAGCAGGGACAGTAGTCTCACTATCGATAACCCTATGGCCATGTCGGTGGAGCCTCGCAGTTTTCCTTGTGGCGACCGATATATATGTATAACACCACGATGGAAGGTCGCCTTTCGGCGTAATCAGTGGAGGCCGTCCAGAGAAAGGGGACCGAAGTGGTGCTACCGCAGCATTGTGGCATTCATTTATTACCCTCCCTTGTTCACGTTGTGTCACCAGCTCTGAAATGGAGTTACACTGAGCGTGGTTATTGCACAGTGAAGCGAGGGAGCGCTGTGATCGCTCTCATGGCATCTCTATATTTACGACCTCCAGTCTGGCACACTGCTGCGCAGTGAGTCTGTGGAACTGCGCCTGGCAGACAATGCGTGGCTGGAGAACTGAACAACGCACAATGGTGCGAACCACCTCGTAGCGTGCAGCGCCATGCACTCCTCGGCGCGATCCGGCGCACCAAGTGCAATGTAGTAGTTTACTGATTTATTTATTAATTATGTCGTTTTATATGTGCATAGGATGATGTTGGCGCAGACACCTCGGTGTTCACAGTTCGGGGAGCATCTGGAAACAATTTTGTTTGAAAGCGCGCGAAAGACTCGGGTACATCCGACGTGGCGCCAGAATATTGTCACGTGGAAATGACGGGCGCAGTCGCTGGTGTGCGAGCATGGAAGCTTATTTGGGCGAACTCGTGGGCACACGAAAGAACCGCTTGACAGCACGCTCGGTGGTCACCGAGTCGAGTGCGACTGCTCAAACTCGTCCGCTATTTACGCATGTTTCCCGTCTGTATTTCAAAGCAGCAGTACTACTCGCATATATTCGAAAATACTCGTATATTCGAATCACGCGCGATACGAAGGTCGAAGCTATCGTATACTACTATTAAAACTCAAACGCCGTTTCAGTAACTGCGCCGTCAGAGGGCGTTTACAGGGAGGCGAAAAAATATTGACACACGGTGGAGGAAAATAACTAGGAAGCTTACCAGCAAGTATGCGACCAGTATAGTGAGCAACATGGCAGTAAAGAATGTTAAACGCATACTCAGAGAGGCTGAGACAATCTCCTGGGTGGCGGCAATGGAAAATAAACCGGCTATGAATAACTATACCTAAGAAGTAAAAAACGAAATCAGGAAAAAAACAATTTATGATAACTCAAATGGAAGCTCTATACTTTTCTAATCGAGATCAGGATGCCTCAGAACATGTAGTTATAAAGCGAGGCACGCCAAGGAATAAAAAGCATGTGCTTGCTGCGGTAAAGCTAGGGGAACGTTAGAACATACGTCTCATCAGAATGTGAAAATGTCTATCCGGTGGTCGGCTTAGGCTCCGCTAGCCTCCTTGAAGCTCTTGGGTTCAGCGATAGCAGGGAGAAAGTAAACATGTCCTCAGTCGAGATTAGTAAGAGGCTACTGGAAGTTCGGTGGCAGAAAAGTAGGGAGACCACGTACAAACAATGGGTGCGTACAAAAACAAAGTTCCCAATAATGGATCAGAAAGTTTGATGCTGGAAATGTTTGTCAGTAAAAGAAATAGGATAGGTAAAACATTAGGTAACATAAGAAAGAGAGCTTATGGAGCCTACTGTATAGGCTCCATTCAGGGAGCGTATACAGTAACTCTATAAAACCATTAATCCAAAATCCGCGATATCACGATCGATGCTCGCGCTTTAACCGTTTAACCTCCATATCGTGCGCGACTAGCACACTTCCTGCGGCGCTTACCACCTGATTAGGTATAGGACTGTCTCGCCATCCAAGTGGTAAAAGGAGCATCGCCCCACTTCATCGTGCCTTATAATGACAAGAGGTAAAAAGAGCATCGCGACGTTTTCGATACAAACATCGAAAATTCCCACCCCCTTAGTTAAAAGACCGTTTTTTCGGCACTACATCATCTGCAGTGGCTGCCGCCAGGATATAAACAACAGAAATGTTCTGATCCATCTTTTATTTGAATTGAATTGAAATGAATTCTGGGGTTTTACGTGCCAAAACCAGGATTAGATTATGAGGCACGCCGTAGCGGGGGACTCCGAGTTAAATTTGACCACCAGGGGATATTTAATATGCCCCTAATGTACAGTACACTGGCGTCTTTGCATTTAGCCCCCATCGAAATGCGGCCGCCGCCGCCGGGATTCGATCCCGCGACCTCGTGCTTAGCAGCGCAACACCATAGTCGCTAACCTTTTGATTAACAACGATAGAAGCATCCCACAAAATATATACCTGCAAGTAAGCAGGGCAAGCCGTGCTAGGAATCAGGACGGTAGTATCGAGAAATAGCACACAAAACAATGTACTGCGCAATTGCTGTCCCAACTAATTTTTTTTTTTTTTTTTTTCACACGGCATTGCACCCAGAGACTGCCGTATTTCAAATTTTGGTGGTTGTGGGTCTTTGCAGGGCACCCGGGCCACCCAGGCACCTCGCGGAAACGTACAATAGATGCCCCTGCATGTCAGCTGTTCCAAAAAATATAATTCTATATCATCATGGCAAAGATACAACAAAATAAAAGTAATTGAAGAAAAAAGGCACTGCATGTTCATGTGTTCCTGTTTGCGATGCTTTACAAGTCTGACCCCATTTTTGCTTTCGTACTTCATCGAATAGCATTACTTCGCATATTTTCGTTCATGTATTGACCCTTTTCGCGGCGATCTCGTGGGCGCTGCCATGTTTGATCACGTGGTAACGCGTCCATTGCTTGCCTCAACTGCCTCCGTTGCCTCCTTGTTTACTATGGAAGTGTATGACGCCGTCGCGGCTTAGAAAACCTCTGTTTTCGGAGATATCGTAGACGGTGACAAGGTGGACGACACGAAGCTTTGATCACAGCTTCGTAGAACATGCAAAAGCGCTTTCGGAGCTGATTAAGCTATGTCCAAACGGCGCAAGCAGCGTATATGGTGCTTGTTCTAAAAGCAAGACTAAATATGTATTCCAAGCTATCCAAGCTTTCTGATTATGAATTCATTCAGGATTAGTGTGTTTTGCTCTTTGTTCTTTATTTGGCAAGTATTTTGAAGCAGTGGCTTGTCAGCTTGTGACTCAGTGAAGTTCCTCGGTGCGGCCACTGTCTGATTATTATCTGCCTAATCGCTCGTGGGTGTGCTCAGTTCCGATATATTTGTTCTTGCTGCCCACAAGGCTTGAAACGTCGCTGTTTTGTACATTGGGTACCTTGTAGCAAATATATATTACAGCTAGTAACTCGCTTACTCTTGTGGACCGTCACGAAACATTCAGCTTCAACCATTCGTGCGCCATATGTGTAGTCCGTCATTTATTCTGCGTATACAGTGCGCATATATTCAAGTGTGCGCCCATTCACTTATTCTTGAGACGTTGGCGATAGAGTGGGCGTAAGTTTTCCTGCCATTTGGGACAGATGTGTAAGATAACGTGCGCGAAACTTAATATGACAGGAAGCGGCGCTACTCCCTTTGTCATTGTTTAACGAGTGGTACTCACTCTTGCCGACGTTCTGGGGATGAAGTCCTTTCTTTGAAGGTTAGCGATACAAGGCTGGCGGATGAACAAATTTCTGTATCCTCGAGGAAAGCCGTACATCACGAAGTGCCGGTAACACGTTCGAACAGTTGCAGCTGCGGTCCGCGAACTTGGCCACACAGATTTATTCTATTCCTTAACATGCCAGTCACTATTTTTGCAGCCAACTACTGCACACGTCTTCAATCCACATGATTCAATCTAGCATGATTGGAGCACAGTGTCTTAGCGAAAACTCAGTTGCATTCCCGACAGCTGATCGCACAGAAGCAAGGTAGAAGCGGTAATGGTTTCGTATTCGTGCGCTGTCGCTGAGGAGAGGTATGGCGCGTAAAGCCCCTTGATGTTAGAAAGTAGCGACACGCTTTGATCTACGCCGCAACACCCTCGCCGGCGGGGTCAACCTCCTCCTTTTCTCCCCCTCTTTCGCGGAGGCAGCGCATCCGCCACGCTGAATGGCTGCGGCGCGCGAGACTACCCCGTCAGGTGACCCTGACGTCACGAAAACTGCGCGGAACTTGCTTTCGCGCGCCTTTAGTTTCTCCCGCTCGCCATGAGCAGTCCAAGTGGTGGTCGCCCTGCCGCTCCGAACGTGTGTTTCTCAAGTTTTTCCATCCTTTCGTAGGAATCTCAGCTTCGTTCTCAGTGAAAATGCCTTGCTGC
The DNA here is from genome assembly GCF_013339745.2 of Dermacentor silvarum. NCBI lineage: Eukaryota > Metazoa > Arthropoda > Arachnida > Ixodida > Ixodidae > Dermacentor > Dermacentor silvarum. The sequence goes on from NC_051161.1 coordinate 66,303,740, forward strand.
TGCGCGTTTCAATGCAGCAGCAGGTCAGAGAAAGGGCAAGCCTTATTTTATATCCCCCGAGGTGAACGGAATGTCGTGCGTCGGAAGCAGTGGCTCCATAACATCGGGAGAAGGGATTTCGCCCCTTCTAAGCACGCCGTTCTTTGCGAGGTGAATGTTGCAGCTTTCCTCATATTTGTGGATGAAGTTGCATGGAGATTTTAATGCTCTTCGCATAGCCGGACTCTTCGTTCAGTTCAATACAGAGCACCGATAACTGTGCATATAGTTTTTTTCTTAAAGTGAGTCGGCTGAAATTTTTGTTGAGTCTTCGAGCCGTGACAAAGCTTTTTGTGTTTTCGCGCGTGCGTTAGTTTTCAAATGTATGTTATTTGTGAGTTAATGCCTGTAACTCATATTTTGTAGTTGTGTGCGTGTGTATGTGCGTGCGTGTGTGCGTGTATGTGTGTGTGCGCGCGCGCGCGCGTGTGTGTGTGTGTGTGTGCATGTGATCGTTGCGCCTGATACTTGTGAAGCCAAGGAACTATTTTACTCTTATTGCGTGCTTATTGTATCTTTGCAAAGTTTCAATACTGCGAGCATTTCTTTTTCTTTACGTACCTTATGTTGCGAAGGCATGAACCGCAATATATAGGTAGATAAGTGGTATTATGTATTATTCGCGCATGCTCATTAAGTACAAGCCACGCGCTTCTGATAATCTCCCTCAATTCTGATAAAGTTGCCATCTTGAAGTCTGTAAATTAATTATCAAATGCCAGTCTTAGCAGTTTCCGTGTAAGCAATCAGCCTTTTGTTGTTGTTGTTTTGTTGTTGTTTTTTTTTAGAGAGAGACTTAGGTTACTCCCAGAGGTGATGGAATGTAATTTCTCGTCGTTTCATAGTGACGGAATACAGGCGCGTGTGTAAAGTTCTATGTTGGCTTTTTCGCAAACACAGCACGTATTTTGCACAGTGGCATTGGTACAAAGGCTTTTGGCCCACTCATTTTGGCGAATTCACTTTAAGTAAACTATCAAATTTCTTCTTGGTTACCTTCTCTGAGCATTTTAAGAGCGAAGATTGTGAACCAAATTCTAGTTTATACTCTACGCTGCTTATATTGTATGCACCCAATACACCTCCGCGTTACGGACTACCCAAGTGGCGACGTAGAAGTAAACAGCTCAGCCACTGCTTGGTACTCATTTTCTCGAAGCGCTTCCGCTTGTATTTATCGAAGCGTCCTCAAAAAAAAATGTCACGACGTTCTATCGGAAACGTACTTTCGTCATGACAGTTTCAGAAGGGATAAATTCCCATAAAACGCTTCAAAGGGCCGAATAAACAAGCGCGCGCATTGATTCTAATGCGGCTGCAGCGAGCCACTGGAGGGTTCAGCGCCGCGCCGGCCCGGTGAGGGGGAGAAATCCGAGGAGAATTGAGGAGGAAAGCGCGCGCGCGGGGGAGAGTGTCGCTACTTTCTAACATCAAGGGGCTTTAATGGCGCGCCGCCATGAGCGCCATCTGGTTTCTCTAAAGCAAACTGCTCCGGGAAAAGGGTCAATACATTTTGACGCCTGCAGTAACACTGAGTATTAAAGGAGTACTCACATAACAGCTTCGGCTCATAATTTCGTGCATTAAATGAAGGTCCTGGATCGCGAAGCCGTAGAAAAAATGCTGGCAAGCCTCAGAACGGCCTAAATAGTTATACGAACACGTTCGGTTTCGTTTCCCGGGAGATGTATTGTCAACACGTGTTGTGTCGTGATGACGCAGAATGTGGTCACGTGGAATTGGGATCTATGGGAACCAGCGCTGGCCACGAGGTGCTACGGCAGTTATGGTGGGCTAAACTAAAGCAACCTGACACCGAATCCTGACACCGCAAAAATGTCACGGCATTTTTAACGATAACACATGAGCGCCTTTACCAACGTTTGTTCAGCCCGATGCGTCCAGCCAAGCTCTGTCCGTGGCTATGCGCGATGCGAGCGGCGCGCAACCGCTCCTGCACGTTGTATAGCACGCCGATGTCCAGTCATTTCAGAAACTGGACACATTTGGACACAGAAACTGGACACGTCACCTTAATATGAGCTGTCAATTTGTTGGCGTGAAATGTTGGAGCATGTGCAGCTGAAAACTGTTTCCACTTCTTGTTATCGTGTGTTACGCGGCTGCTGTCGGCACGCGAAGTTTTAGGGTTTCAGCGCTGGTTCCCCATAGGTCGTTTTCTATGCTTCTAATACAGTGTGTTTCATTTGACTTGGGCCAAACTTTAAAAATATGCAAATGCTATGCTGCTGGACAGAACCAAGGTAATGGTGTTTGCCGTCACTTGAGATATACTATTTTTTGCATCCCGCCTAAGTAGATATTTATTCTTAATTAATTAATCAACTTCTCAATATTATAGTTAGATGAAAAGTGTCCATGAGAAAACTGTGAAACAACATGAAAAACTCTCGATGCAGCTTTCTGTTGCTCAATGCGTGCTACATAAAAGTGTTTTCCCAAGCGTGAAAGAAGCCCACGAATACACGCAAAATTGCCGCGCGACTGGCCGCTCGAGGCACTTTTCGTGTATTCGCGGGCTTCTTGTATAAACATGTATAAGCAGCAAATATTAACACCAGCTTGACTCTACGAACACCATTCTTCGTAATCGCCAAGGGCCAAGTGGGACACGTTTTTGCGAAGTGAAGGTGCTGAAAGCAACGGATGACGTCATGACCTGCAGCCGCGTCATGCATAGAGACATTTGCTACAGATCCTTCGAATTCAGAAAAAAAAAATGCTGTTAACTTTTTTTATGCGTTCTCGACTGTGGAGCACGCTCGGTGATTTCGTCAGGCGAATTAATAGCTTTCTCGGCTCAAATGAGCGAACGTATAAGTTAAAGAACAGCAACGCCACCAGAAAATCGAACTCTGCTTAGTGATTACGCTGCATTTTTAGAGCGCACCTCTTAGGGCCCATTCACACTTGCAACTAGGCGAGGTTGCGCGACCGATTGCGACTGGGGACCAAAAAGCTACTCAAGACGAACGATGTTCACACTGACAAATGCGACCGTCGAGTCGCTAAACCGAAATGTCTCACGATATGCCGTTCACTCAGCTTGAAATGTGATCGCCGCGTAAAATAAGCGTCAGCGTATACGGACGTCCTGTTCCTTCGCATCTGGTTCGTTCAGCTATTCTGCGACTGCGGTCACGCGACTGCGACTAGCCCGAAACGGTCGCATTTCGAGAAAAGCGACCATTTGCGACTACTTGCGACTGGTCGCTTTGCGACCAACTTGGTCGCGCGACCTCGCCTAGTCGCAAGTGTGAATGGGCCCCATTCAATAAGCGTCTGCGTATACGGACGTCCTGTTCCTTCGCATCTGATTGGTTCAGCTGTTCTGCGACTGCGGTTGCGCGACTGAAAAATCGAGCAGTGAGCGACTGGCCCGAAACGGTCGCATTTCGAGAAAAGCGACCATTTGCGACTAATTGCGACTGGTCGCTTTGCGACCAACTTGGTCGCGCAACCTCGCCTAGTCGCAAGTGTGAATGGGCCCCCTCGCCTAGTCGCAAGTGTGAATGGGGCCCATTCACACTTGCGACTAGGCGAGGTCGCGCGACCAAGTTGGTCGCAAAGCGACCAGTCGCAAGTAGTCGCAAATGGTCGCTTTTCTCGAAATGCGACCGTTTCGGGCCAGTCGCTCACTGCTCGATTTTTCAGTCGCGCAACCGCAGTCGCAGAACAGCTGAACCAATCAGATGCGAAGGAACAGGACGTCCGTATACGCAGACGCTTATTTTACGCGGCGATGACATTTCAAGCAGACGTGAACGGCATATCGTGATACATTTCGGTTTAGCGACTCGTCGGTCGCATTTGTAAGTGTGAACATCGTTCGTCTTGAGTAGTTTTCTGGTCGCCAGTCGCAATCGGTCGCGCGACCTCGCCTAGTCGCAAGTGTGAATGGGCCCTTAGGCACCCGTTCGCGACAATAGGTACAGCGGTGGCGTGGCACTGCGGATCACATGACCCGCTTAACATGGGTTGTCATGGCAATCGTGGAGCTCCTAGGTGCCTAGGGACATAATCACTTAGGGACTTTTGAGGCACTGGTCTGACCCACGCCGACCGCAATTCGTTGGTGGCTACGACCGAAATATTCATGTGGCATAGCGCTTCGGCAATACATAGCTTGCACGTGAGGTCACGGCCCTCGCTCCGCCAAGCGGCCGCCATGTTGGAGGACCATTTGTTGCCTCGTTTAGTGCTGTGCCATTCACGCGGTCGTTGGCTTGACGTGTTTTTACAGTTTCTAGGCGCAATGCCACCCGCTCCTGGCGGAAAGCCGTTTAACACAGCATATTACGCTCAGTTAATCGAATCGGCGCGCGCTCGATCGATACGAGGAAAAGGTGCGAATGTGCGATGGTGTTGACCCGTACACGCTGCGACCGGGCACCGACACGACGACGGATCGCAATGCCCTGCCTGAAGTGACGCACGGGGACATCGTCAACTACCTTGTCTACTCCTCGAGCTTCGTGACTCTACAGGAGATGAAAGCGTTCAAGTCCCTTGAGGCGCACAATTATTATTGCGATAGCAATTATATGGACACTTCAACCGCATTTCTGCCGTCGGCGTCGTCGTCGCCGTGAGGTTCCCTATAGATAAAATCTTCGCCGCGCGCCGTATGCTCGAGCGGAAGCGTGCGGGGACGCGCGCTATCACGGAGAGCGAACGCACTCAATCACCCACGCGCAAGCAAGGAAGCGGGAAGCCAGCGCCGGAGGGAGCGCGGGGGGGGGGGGGGGGGCGCACTTCTACTCTGCCAACAACCGCGCTCGTCCGCACCGTCTCTTATCTCCACACGGCTCTGACCTTTATGCGCCGTGCATTCGCCGCTCAGTTTCCGTCGAAGCGATAGACCGCATGTACCTTCGCCCGCTGCGGCGTATGCTTGCTGCCAGCGTTCCGACAGTCGTTGTCTGCAGTCATTCAGTGTGATCTATTCGTGTTTGTTTGTGCGCTCACACCACGCTTGTTCATTCAGTTAGTAATAGTCGGGCCACATTTTCCAACGCACGCTACACATGTAATGCTGCCCGGGTCGGCAGTGCAGCGCTACAGGTGTGTCCCTTCGCACGCGCTGCCCACGGGAAGCGCTTCTCATCAACACCACCGTTTCACACGCGCCTTCTGGTGGTCATCGAGTCTCTCTTCATGTCGGTCTACTTACGCCGCAGCACACCTGCTTACTTAATCAGCTCACGTTTACTACAATTCATATTGCTACCAAAGCCGCTCACCTTACTTCGTATGACATTGCTGTGTTGCTATCGCATTCATTGCTTCGCCCTTAGGGCGAAACTGTGACATTTTTTTACAAGTGGCTGGGTCAAGAGCTTGTCAACAAAACGGCTCCAGCAAGGAAAAGTGCTCCTGCTTGGGGAGGTAAGCCCAACATCCACATTTACCTGTAACCATACTAAAATGCCAAGCTACAAAATGTTGCGTTGCTAGCCGCGGTTGCGCGATGGCTGTAAAATGTTGTGCTGCCGCAAGCACGCGGATTCTGATGAGCCTGGTTTCGGCGACCGCATTTAGATGGGAATGGAAACGCGAAATGACGCAATATCAAGGTTTGCGTACGGATTAAAGAAACCAATGTGTCCGAAATTAATCCGGAGGCCTACCCGTCCCAGTCAGTGCCTCTCATAATCACTTTGAGATGCCAAAACCAATCAGCCACGCAATCAGTTTTCGGCAGTTTTCGGTGCCCCAGTGCGGATGTGGGTACTACTAGTGCTCGTTTTTGTAGTCATGACACACCTTGGCGTGGCTGTCTTCTTGAAGCTCTGCCTTCTTACACTACTGCTGCATTAACATGACTTCATGCAAAAGACAACATATCATTTATAACCTCTTTCTGTACACCTCGGAGATTAACTTGCTTGCTCTCCTCTACTGTATCTGAGACACCAGAGAGCAGGTGTAAAAGTGGTCATTGTTCCACATAATGTGTGTGCTCACTTTCTGGGATGAAATGCATTTGGTGCGTCTGTGGAAAAGCTGTTTGATATCCTGCCTTAAATATTTGCAGGTAAACCATTCCCAGAGACTAGGAGACGGTCCCTTGAAGGTGTGGGTCCTGTGCATGGCTGATGGTAGTGTGCTCACCGCCCACTGCACCTGCATGGCAGGGGTATATGAGGCATGCTCTCACACTGGAGCCTGCCTCTTCGCTGTGGATACAGGCGTAAGGATGAGAAGTGACAAAACATGCACCGGGGAAAGGATAATGCGTGGCTGCCTACATATGTGGAAAAGGTACAGTTTAAGCGCCTGAAAGACATCGATTTTACATCAAGAGGGAAAAAGCAGCTTCTAGATGGCAGCCGTGCAGTTGTCCAGAAAAAAAAGCTACGAATGGACATTCGACCTCCTTCACCAGAAGAGCTGCACAAATTGTACATGGGTATCAGGGAAGCAAGAACCGTGCCTGCGATATTTTCAATACTACCCGGATACTGTGAGGCCTTCAAGAAACCAGAACCAAAGCACAAAGTAGATTTGAGATTTTTATATTCTGAAGACAATGCAGCCTGCACCTATGAGGCACTTGTACAGAAATCGGAGAACTTTGTTTCAGCATAAGTAAAACCTCGATCATTCGAACTCGGTTAATTCGAAATTTCGGTTAATTCGAAGAATTTGAGAAGTCCCGTCATTCTCAATGCAAATTCTACCGGATAATTTGAATGGCCCGCGCGGCTCTATTCGGATAATTCGAAGTTTCCGGCTAGTAGCAACGTGCGGCGGTTAGGTTAGGGCACTCCGTACAGTCGCCAACCGATTTTCCGAGCTCGTGGGGACTGAAAAATAGTCCGGAAAACTCGTTCGGCTGAAAAATAAGTTATTAGTGCGGCTTAAAAAAAATCTCTACTAATGCCCTGCCTCATACTACGCTTGGAGGGGATCGACTTGCTTGGATTTGCGCAGCAATGACGTCGTCTCCGTGTACAGTCGACACGAACGTCACCGCGTTGGCGATCTCCGCCAACGGAGTTCGCCATGGAGATCCAAGAAACGAGCTTCGCACTGCTTAGCTCTCGCGAAGGGACAGGAGGTAGCGCCGATCACTGAGACATGGGTCTCCGAGACACCTGCTCAGTGTACACGCCACGTTCAAAATAGCAACCGAAACTTGAGATAAAAAAAAACTCACTGAATTAACAAGCGTGGTGTCAGCGTGCACGAGCGAGCGCGGCCGCCGCAGCGAGCGAAAGTTCGTGCGGTCTATCGCTTCAACGGAAACCGAGCGGCGAGAGCACAGCGCATACAAAAGGTCAGGGCCGTCTGGAGATCGCTTTCAAGATCCGGTGCGCGCGAGTAGAGCGCGAGAAACTGCTCCGGCGATAAGTACGCAGTTGCTAGAAGAGTAGAAGTCGCCCCCTCCCCCTTCCCTCCCATACCCCCACGGCCTTTCGCACGAGGGAGTCGTTCGCTCTCCATGAAAGCGCGCGTCCCCCGCGCGCTGTCACTCGCACGTACGGCGGGCGCGCGGCGATGATTTTATCGCCCTTGGACTTTGTATGGAACCTCAGGGCGGCGACGCCGACGGCGAAAATCCGCTTGAAGTGTCCATATAATTGCTGTCGCAATAAAAAAAACATCCCACAATAAATGGTTACAACGATAGTGCTAAGCGCATATACTAAGAAAAAAGAAAAAGAGCAGTACTCTGGAGCGTTTTGTCAGCCAAGGAAGAGCGGGCATGGCCTCCGAGGCTGGAAGATTGCGCGAGCTCTCTATTGATAGCGCGCGTTCCAATCTTGGAGGCTATACAGCGAGCCACTGGAATCCAAGCCAGTGCAAAATCCAACATGGCGGCCTCTAAGATCGGGTAGCGCGGCTCGGAAAGAGCGATTTAGTCCGCAAAATCGAACTTTGGGGTCTCAATTCGTCCGAAAAATTGGGTGCGAAAATGCATGAACTCAATGGGAACCCTGACAGTGCATTTTTGAAGTCCGAAATATCCAGCCAGTCCAAATTTTTGGAGTCAAGCACCACCACGCACGCTTACGCGGCAGTTATCGATTCCGTGAACATCGTCCGCAACTTTGTTGAGTGCAGTGCGGGTGATATTTGTATGCTACGTTTTTTGAGCCAGCTGGAGAGCATGGCACAAGGGGCGGCGAACCAGCGCGCCAAGTAATCCCGCATTGGTGATTACTTTAAGTAATTTTTCTCGAACATGGAAAATAAAGGTGATTTCTTTTTGCGGCAAGTTCTTGCTTGGTTTTTTATTAGTCTTTTCGGTTAATTCGAAAATCCGCTTAATTCGAAGAATTTTCGCGGTCCGGCGACCTTCGAATTATCGAGGTTTTACTGTATGTCATGAGTAACGACACCGTGAAACGTGTAGAAGCATCCACGAGACAGCAGAACCACTCTCAGCAGTGGTTTTTCTACAGAGCTGGCAGAGTAACGGCCTCTGTTATGAAAAGGGTATGTCATACCAGTGTAGAGAGACCCAGCATCTCATTGCTTAAAGAGATCTGTTATCCGGAAAATAGAAGCCTCAGAACACCAGCTGTGATGTGGGGGATCAATCATGAGCAACATGCTCTCAAGGCCTTGAAGCTCATGAGAGATCAAAGCATGAACAATTCACGTGCCGCAGGTCTGGGCTTCATCTGAGCACGACGCATCCATTTGCTGGAGCAACGCCAGATGCCCTTGTGTCATGCATCTGTTGCGGCAAAGGAGGCACAGAATTCAAGTGTCCGTACGTACTTCACGACGCTACTAACTTCAGTTCTGCCAACACCTGCCTAGTTGAAGTCAACGGTGTCATGCAATTACAAACCTGCCATGCGTACTATTATCAAGCGCAGGCCCAAATGGCTGTGTGTGATGTAAACTACTGTGATTTCGTTGTTTGGGCACCACATCTGCTCCACATTGAACGAATAAGGCGGGACACGGAGTTCTGCAAAAATATGCTTTCTACCGCAAAGAAGTTTTTTGTGAAAGCTATTCTTCCAGAACTCTTTAGACGGTACTTCACGCGGCAGCAGAGCAGTTCGCAGGAAACGTATTGCTTCTGCAATGGGCCAGAAGTAGGAAAGATGATTGCATGCGACAATGTGCAATGTACGCTCAAGTGGTTTCATTTTACATGTGTTGGACTTTCTCGTGCACCCAAGACTAAAAAATGGTATTGCCCGCAGTGCAACAAAGAAGAATAAAGGGTGTGTCATAACTATCACTGTGGAAAACATGACACTACAGAACAAAGCACAATTTCTTTATTCTTTATTCATCAATTACCCCGCAGCGCCCAAAGGCGTTACAGCAGGGGGGTTGCAACATGGAATAAAATACATCTTCATTCACACACTACACTTGCTCTTAGTCAGCCTATTTCACTGTTTAATTGTTCGAACAAAAAATGAGTTGGCATACTATATCATTAATATAAACTTAAAATAATAGCGGAACCAAAATGGAGCCCTGTGGGATGTGAGACAATGTTCTTGGATATTTGCCTGGTGTGATATACTATTAAGTCATAGCATAAGTCAGTTATAAGCAGCAACAGTAAAACCAAAATAAAATGGAGAGTTTCCCAGTTTATTACACAGGAAAAGGTATGCAAGCAATGCTATTTGTTGTACTTGTTCTGCTGCAACTTATAGCATAAGCAAGAAACAGATGTCATTGCATAGAAGGCTACGGAAGACCAGCAGCTATATGGAGCTGTGGCACAGTGCATGACAAAAATTACAAAACAAAAAGGAATGAAGCAGCCTTCACACAAGGTGAGTCAACACAGAAGTGCCAAATGTTCCCAAAAAATACTCCCAAAAAATGTACTGACAACAACTCTTGACCTGCAAGGCATGTTTCTAATTTTTTTTGCTTTCATTTTTCCTTTTGGTATGATGCTTTGATTTGTTGTTGACATGTTCTTGCTTACTGTAACGAATACAAACACATATTTGCTTTCCAAGAACCAATTTACAAAGCTGCAGCAAAATTTACAGCCAGAAGAACAGCAAGCTTATCTGCTACCCATGATTCTCATGGTGGTTCAGCTGCCATTGCTCATTTCTCAGCGGCAGCAGTGCCAGTCTGGTCGCTAGTGTACAATATGAAACACTACGGCTCTGATAGCATGCACTGTGATAAAAACCTTTAAGGACTCTCATTAGTGTCCTTTAATTCTGCAACAATAGAAGGACAAAGATTCGAAAGGGCGCAGCACACCGTGACAATTTTATCTATTGGTGCTAATTCATCTCCAGGTTGGCAGGTAACATAGTCAATGGGCAATGTAGACTTCAGAATGACAAATTTATTTCTGATTAGGCCAATAACCCTCTCAACATGGATGCGCACATTGGCTAACTTTCTTGTGCTTTCTACCTCTTCAGCTGAAAGCTGTTTTTTACCTCTGGTAAAAGCTGGAATGTGGAGCCGTGCACAGTAAAATCCAACACTTTCTGATATGTTAAATCCTCGATCAGCAAGCACCACATCACCAGGCAGCAAGTAGTCCAACAGACCGCAGTGCTCAGTGATGTGTCTGTCAGTGGTCCTCCCTCCCCAGCCCTCAGATATAAAGGTGACAACACCTGTAGGAGCAATGCCGATTAAGAACTTGGCCGTATTGCTACCTTTATACAGGGACCAAGTTTCACTTCTTGGCAGGAATGACGATGGCCGCTCTATCTTTAGTTCAAAACAATCGATGATGACTGACACACCATCACCAAATGCATCGCAAAACGCTTGTGGCATTGTACGACGCAGTGCTGTTCGATCTGGCCACACAATTTGGGTCTTAAGTCGACAGTATGCACAGTGCAGCCACTTATCAAATATTCTACACACTGTAGCTTCAGACACCCCAAATCTGAAGCCCAAGTCAACGTTGTGCAGATTCAGCTTCAACTTCATCAAAAACAAAATGAACTCTTGAAACTTTGACAATGAATTATTTACATTGTGTGACACATGGGATTCAAGAACTTCAAACAAGCTGTTTAACTGTGTGAAGTTTGGCATTCCTGTGTAAAAAATTACTTTTGCCTCACACCCTTGAAATGCTGCTTTTGACAGCTGCAGCTGCTCGTTTTCACTGCGAGCAGTGTAAAGGGCATCGTTGAGCGCGAGACACTGCGTTTCCAAAGCTTGGAGGCCCACCGAGGTTAGCTCCGTCTGCGCAGCGACTCCTGCGAAAAAAAAAAATCATGATACATTTTAAGCAAATGACTCATTGTAAACACACTGCACCACGCTGACATACACAGTGGGCTCCTCAACAAAATTGCTCACGAAATTTGCAGAAAGTTACAAACCAGGCGCATTTTCTTCGGTACCGCTTTCGTCTTCGTCTCCCGGTGGTGGCTGGCCTTCCACTGTGTCGTCGGTATCGGTGCCGGTCGACTCTGCGATTGCCGCCGACACTGCCGCTGACGCCGCATCAGCTTCATCTTCCTGCAAGCGCCGTCTTTTCGCGCGGTCGTAGCACGCAGGGTCTGCATGACGCGAGCTGTATCCAAGCAGAAGCGACGGTGCCCAATCGGGATTCGTCTCCTCCCACAGCTTTGATGGCCTGCCTACAAATGCAATTTGCGCCGTTGTTTCGTCGTCCCCGCATTTCAATGATCACACACACACACAAACGGGCCTTCAAGTTTACCTGACACGAAATGGGCGCCACAGACTCGGATATCGGCACGGTTGGTGTCGAGATCGGTGCGTCTGATACGTGCCAGCCAGAGACTGCGCCGCTTCGCACTGAGTGTTTTCGTGTGGTCGCACTGATTGTGCACGACCTTTGGCAAGCGAAATAGATTTGTGTTCACCGACTGCCGTCTCTTCTTCGTTTTGCTGCGGTTCGAGCACCCAAATACAGCGCATAGTACCATAGCTAACGAGAGCGATTGCAGTCACGCTTCCGCGTTCACCCGGTGGTCCTCCAACATGGTAAACAGGTATCCCAGAATGCCCGGCCGTGACGTAGGTGCAAGGCATCTAGAGCTGCGGTGTCGCTGTGTCCACCCTTTACGTAACTCCGTAACTTGCTTTACGGAGCTCGAGGGATTTGCTGCATCCTACAAGTCACATATCGGCGATTGCGTCTACCGCGCGCTGCACAATGTGAAACGTGTGGTTTGTGTACTGTGCTTCTTGAAACGAGTGGTGCAGCCGTGCAGCTCATTGCGTCGACCGCGTGCTGTACAACGCGAAACGTGTGGTTTGTGTACTGTGCTTGATGAAACAAGTGGTGCAGTCGTGCAGCTCATTGCGTTGACCGCGTGCTGTACAACGCGAAACGTGTGGTTTGTGTACTGAACTTCTTGAAACGAGTGGTGCAGCCGTGCAGCTCATTGCGTTGACCGCATACTGTACAACGCAAAACGAGTGGTGCAGCCGTGCAGCGGAGGTGGTGGAGAAGCTTCAGGTCTCCATTTGCGCGTTCATGGTCCCATTTTGGTCTGATTGGCGGCCGGCTGTCGCGAAATTGTGCTGTGTACCTGGCCTAGTATGAAGTTTACGATACTAACACAGCTCGTTCATGTTCCTCCGTTCTAGATGTCATTTGGATGACGATCAAGCTGAAAACGAAACCTATATCTTAAATTACTTTGTATTATGCAAGTTATGGCAATCTTATTACGAAGGGAGTACGGGCGTAAACATATGAACATATTTGTGCATGTCTCAAATTTTGAATTATGTTTCTGTGTATGTCGCAAGTTTTGAATTCTCCTATACGACTGATGAGTGGGCTACGCGGCCTGTGCGAGTCAGCTGCATTTTGTTACAACGCTCTTCCATTTGGTAGACTGATGCATGATGCACGTTTATTTCTGTACTGTTGTGATCACAGTCAAAACAGATATGTTTATTCAGCCAGTACATGGTGAAGCATACCAAAAGTGGGAGGGGGCTGCTATCAACTGTGTCATGCTATGAAGGGTGCAGATAGGCAAGAATTCCCCGCAATTACATGGTTCTTCTTTCAGGATAATAAGAGTACTTACTCAAGAAATGTAATTTCCAAATATTTTATTACACAGTTATTGAAATGAGTGCGTCTGTAAAACAAAAATGAAAGTTGCACCAAGTGCTCATACAGGCAGACTGGCTGCATTAAAATTGCTGGCTTTACCCTAATGTTCTGAAGAAGACCTCAGAAGTCCATGGGCATTCTTAAGCAGCATCTGCAAGGAGTGCAGAATTTGTGCAGCTCAGGACCATGGAAAACAAGTCACTTGTGTAATGCAACATTTGCCATAATTCGCAAAGTGGAGGGGATGCAAATAAGCTTCATCACTGATTAGTTGATTCTAATCAAAATAGAATGGGAATGTAAACAGCCTATATTCTCCTGGGACCTGAAGACAGCTCAGGGCCTTCAACTCGGTTACTACTACTACTGCCCGATAGGCTTTGCATTGGAGACTCAAGATAATGAACCCACTTGCACTGAGTGAAGCTCCATTGTGCTAGGGCACTCCATATTCTTCTATGTTACTAAATAATGCAGTCAGGCGTTGTTGGTCTTCCTGACCTTCAAATTCTTCACTAATTCAGCATCAAGCAGCAGGAAAGTGCTACCTTTGTTGCATGTCTCTTTACATATGTGGTTCTGAACAAATTGCAGAAAGTGTCAGTTATGCAAGTTCATTACACAGGACTGACCAACACCTTTTGCATGATACTGCTATAGCAAGCAGACAATATTTTCTGTGAATTTGCTGAAGTTGCAAATGGTGCATATTGTCAAACAGTTTCAAGAACACGAATATTTGAGGTAATGTTGCAGCTTTTGAAACACGATGAGTGAACTTTAAGTTTGAAACACATTCGCTGGTGGTATGTATGCACTGCGTTTCCCAATCCATTTCCTTACTAGGTTTGAACATGTCGCATATTCAAATGATACTAGAAATGTCTGTAAGGAAGAAATATAATGCCTTGTGGGTGATCATAGAAATATTTGCCTGAATTAATAAAATGTGCCTTATAGCAGCTTTGAAAGAAAACGTCTACAGCAATAGTTGTGTTGCTTCGTGCAATGATGCAGCTCACGTGGTCATGAATGGAACAAAGAAGGGCAATTATTTCTGGCGCTAGCACAGGGGCGAGTCGAATGTAAGATACACTGTTTTGGGGCCTCTTTGGGCCACAGAAGCAGCCAGTATTATCTTACTCTGTTGATCACCACAAGCTCCTTTCCACCAGCTTCTGCAGAAGCCTCCCATATGGCCTTTTTCCCTTCAGATCGCAGGCGGGTTGCCGTCCAATGTGAGGAACACACCAAACTTTGCGGGAAGTGCGAACATTCCCACGCTCAAGTGCGTTGAAATACGAAACTCTAAAATGTGGTACAAAATTGCAGCTCTTAGAGGTACCGCAACAGAAAAATTATTAGAAGCTGAGGTCAAGGGCATATACATTCAGCTCAATGTTTGTAAACAGCCTATATCCTCCTGGAACCTGACGACAGCTCAGGGCCTTCAACTCAGTTATTACTACTACTGCCCGATAGGCTTTGCATTGGAGACTCAAGATAACGAACCCACTTGTACTGAGTGAAGCTCCATTGTGCTAGAGCACTCCATATTCTTCTATGTTACTAAATAATGCAGTCATTCATATACATTCAGCCCAATGTTTTTGTTTGCAGTAAAACTTTTATATGAGGTGGGCAAATATCTCTGTATAAAAAAATCAACGTTTGTTTTGTGAGACATAGCGTGGATTTCCTTGAAAAATATTGTAATTGACTGAAGTTGGAAAAGATCATTTTTGCAACATGCAGATTTTACAAGTTTAAAGACCTGTCACTCCAAAAGTAAATCACTGTAGACTATCGAACATTTTTTTTGTAATTTTACATTATTAGAACTACTAGCCCAAGGAAACTTAGACCTATATCACCCACAGTATTTTTTGAAAAAATTGCCAAACTTTGCTTTTGAGCAAGCGCTTCACTGACCTCGAGATCGGTGGCTTTTGGGGACCATTTTATCTAATGAATGAAGCAGAAAGATTTTAGGACAAATGTTCAATATATATTTTTTTGCAAATTAATGCAAAAGATGTGTAGCTACATTATGTATTTATTTCGTAATAAAATAAAAAGAAATGATGAAATTTGAAAACTAGTGAGCATTGACCAATTTCAAGGCTGTTTGAAAAAAGTTTTGTCAATATTGTGTGGGGTGCACCGATTGTGAAAGAAAAGCTGTTTTGTTTAGCATAATGCATTTTTTTACCCTATGTTACCGAAAATGCTTTCTCCATTTAGTTCCCAACCAGTAACCATTACTTTTTTTGTTTGTTCAGGTTTTGTTTTTGATTCAGATGCTCAAAATTACTGGTTTGGTACTGTTCTCACTTCAGGTTCAGTTCGACAGCTGGTATGAAATCTTACCTTGTGCTGCATAGTCTGCCAACTTTTCTTGGAGTTTCGGCAGAGGATTTGATAGAGGACCATGCTTTGCTAGCCTCCATTCTTGGTGCCAGTAATAAACAGTCCTTTGTTGTGGATTCAGCATGCTGTTGGCAAGCAAAATGTGGCTGTTGTCTTCCAGTGCCAGTGCCTCCTCGTGGTGCCGAATGGCAGCTGCAGGCGTGAAACCAGCCTCGAAATACGCTTCGAATGTGGCCCTTGTTTCTGGGCTGGCACGCAGCAGCTTTAGCGAATCAGCACACACTGTGCTGTGATTATGTGCTGCGGCCAATTTGATCACAGCTGGGAGGGGAGTGCTTCTGCGCAAATACTCATCATTTTTTTGGGTGTTGGGGTTCACTTTTTTAATTTTTATGTCTATCTTTGCTGGGCAGTCAGTGGTGCGCCGTGCGGTCATTTTGTTTCGGTGGTGGTGTTGACACCGCCACACCTTGCGAAAGACCATTCTGTAACAAAGTAATGTGAAAACAGATAAAGAATTTAAATGTTTCATTTATATTCGAATGGCTTCTATACATAACAGCTCAGTCGCACACTAAATCGTGGTAGCCATAGAAGAGTGCTAATGATCATGCTTCGTTATAGAACAGCACAGGAATCGAACAGCAGGCACACATGAAGCCCTAGCTGCCATTAAAACTTAATTACACGCTAGGCATTATATGTCTAGCGTGTAAGCAGCACACTTATGTTTAAGGTCCTAAGGGCACTTGAAATGTTTTCAAAATGCAAGGGTTTTCAAGGACTTCAAGGAGCTGTACGAACCCTGCATTTGGGTGCCACTGATACAAATGAACCTACTCTGCAATGGCATGGAAATTTTCATGGGGTAATACTCATATATGCTACATATCATATGACGTTGGGTGTCTGCTGTTGGGTGTGTCTTAGGAGCACGCCAGACGTTGTTTGTGCCCGTCTCCGCTTTGCTGAATAGTAGTAGTAGTAGTAGTAAAACTTTATTCAGAAACCGGACAAGCTCCTACCCCAGTCCTCAGAGGGAGTTGGGGGTTAAAGACGAAGTTTGTCCAGCAGGGTGGTGCCCCTATTCCAAGGCCCCACTAACACAGGCCATCCGCTCAGCTCGTTGGATCAGTCGTAGCTGATCTTCCAGGGCCGGGATAGACAGCAGCGCCTCCCATTCATTCCACATGCCGTTTGTTTCGCGTTCTTCGTGTTCTGCACACTCCCACGTGATGTGAAAGAGTGTTGGTGTTGCTCCACATTACGGGCATATGTCTCTGTATGCCATGGGGTAGATCAGGTGGAGTGTGTGCAAATTTATGTAGGTGTTCGTCTGTAATCTTCGCAACACGGTTGCCTCCGCAGCGCTGAGTTTACCGTGCGGGGGTGGATAGATCTTTCTATTTTCTCTGAACTATTTCAGAATTGTTGCAAAGCAAGGGTCTAGGAGTGTAGGGTCCTCTATTGCAGAGTCTGGGACGGCACGGTGATTTGTAAAGCCTCGAGCCGCCTCGTCCGCATGCAGGTTCCCGGTGACACCCTCGTGCTCCAGTCCTGTATTGAACCGTGGGGTCCCATCCAGTCCCTGACAAGTATTCGGAGCGCCTGTGCTCCAACTTTGCCCCTTAGATAGTTTCTGCAAGCTTTCTGTGAGTCTGTGATTATCGTTAATGGTTTATCGCTTTGCTGTAAACTCAGAAAAAGTGTTAGAAACAGGTTCCTGTGGGATGGCCTCATGCATACTAAATATGTAGCGAGAAAGCATGTCATGCCCAGAAGAAACACGGAAACTATGTGTTTTAGCGCTACATTTTCACCACACTTCCTCACCTACTGGCCTCGCAATGAGCCTATCATGCATACTTCTTCACTCAGTAGGGGATATTCAATCTATTGACTTGCAACAACGCATCATCTGCCATCTTGTTTAGGGCACGGCAAAAAGAAAATGATTGTTTGACAACATTGCTACAAGCATAGCTGCTGCTTTCATCCAAGTTCCTGTGATGTCGTCCTAGTGCTGTTCGCTACTACAAACGAAACAAGTGGTTTGTGGCAATGCCGGTAACAAGCTAGGCTTGCTTTCTTCAACAAGAGAAAAAAAGATCTGCACATAAAATACGCGTGTGAAGCATCAGCCAACATAGACAATGCTTTCCATCTTAATCCCCCTTGTTTGTTTACTGTGACGTGTTTCCACCACCCCTTAATTTTATTTTTCACTACATCAGTTTGCTTTACATTAGCGCTTAAGGGCAAATCTTGCTCCTGTACGAATAATTGTTTCAGAACGCAAATGCCTGTTTAGCCTATGAGTGCAACTATTTTTGTTAGACTTTTATGTGAAGGCACTGCTATTTTCTATTCAGTGCACTTCAATTTTTTAACGTTTTAAGGAACTTAGCGGATAAAATAATATTGCAAAAGGAATGAAAAACACCGCACGAGTTGTTGCAGGACACATTTTGCTCTAAATATTTTCCAGACAAAGAAACAATCAAGAACGCTTCTTAGAAAGCAGCGCGATAACCGCGAAATTTTTATTTTAGATCGCACGGAAAACTAAAAAAGCTCGTTGACACGTTAGCATAAGCACGCAGATAGAGTATTTATTATGCTATTTATTGACTTAAAGGTCTAGAGAGCTCAGAAAAGTCCATCAAAGCAAGTTTCCCTATACGAGAAAAAGTGGAAGAGCTGGTACGATGGAGTTGCACATCGCCCTACACATTTTCGCAGCAGTTCATCAACGGCATAGAGAAGGCCCGCACGCTCTGTCCTCAAACTTCACCACGCAGCACGCTGTGTAATCGCATGTGCGTTTGTTTTCCGTATTTCCATTTCGAATTTAATTAGCGTGTTTCTTGCGTTTTCG
Source organism: Dermacentor silvarum (assembly GCF_013339745.2). Taxonomy (NCBI): domain Eukaryota; kingdom Metazoa; phylum Arthropoda; class Arachnida; order Ixodida; family Ixodidae; genus Dermacentor; species Dermacentor silvarum. The sequence goes on from NC_051161.1 coordinate 66,322,072, forward strand.
GCTCCGCGCTATTATAGTGCGCCCAACTGTGCATTTGCAGGGCTGCTCAAGTGCTTGATCATGATGTGCTTGAAACCGGGGTGCCTGTAAATAGCTAATTCCGCAATCCACACACGAACGCCTGCAGCACAAAGGCAGTGCGGAACACGACTCGGAGAGAACATGCGCAACGTCCTATCCTGCGAAAATTCGATACTTGCAGCGGAGAACGGCAGAAAACAGCCCACGGACCAAGTTAATTACGACCGTCAACTCGCAGATCACGTTTTTCCTTCGTTTTCACGGGACGTGCATGTCGACTCGCACAGTTTCAGTTCCAACGCGAACGGAGCCAACCACAGTGCTCATAAGTTGCGTGCAGTGATCGGCGAACAGCACAGTACCGAACGCAACGAACGTGTGGGATTATAATGCAGTGCAACGTTGTTTTAGAGGCTTCAGCCGAAAATTGTTTATAGGGTACTTAGCTCAGATTCGAAGGGAAGTCACTGCGGAAAGATGCTCGGCGAAGGTTTTGGTTTCAAAGTAGTACGCTTGCCTTCCGGACGGATATCCAAGCGTGCAAGAACCAGCGGACAGGGCTTGATGGATAGTTAGGAGCACAGTGAAATTGACTATTCATTAAACGCGACTGTTGCATTTCAGTTCTGAAGAGCCACACAGCGACGACCGCCGATCCGCACTGCATGCACGCGCAACTTCGCCCCAGAAAAGACGGCGGACGCGGCCAGATTACCAGATCACTATGCATTTAGAAAATTCACTATATTTTCACAAGCGTAGCTTACCTTGCGCATTTTGTGACAACGTAGTCCACAATCCACGATGTGTTGGTTTCAGCGCTGTAGCTGCGCATCCACTGTTCTGCTTCTGTTGCATTATTCAAGTTGCAGCGGAGCACCTTAATTTCCGGCGTGGACAATTCATTGTCTTCAACACATTCGAGAACGTCGGTGTCGCACATTGTGCAGTGGCAAGAAACTTAGTGAGCGCAGGTTGCTAAGGTGCAAAATCGCATCCGTATTTCGTGCCGGCGCTTTTGCGGCTAGGCTAGAGGAGGAGACGCACAGGAAACAAAACTAATCATGACTAATGGGCAGACATGAACCGACCGAGGCACGTACTGTACACACACTCGGTCACTACCCGTTTCCGCATCCCTTCAAGGTCGGCTGTGTGCAGAACAGTTCTGTGGTTGAACGGCAGTTACGACTGTGTCGGCAGGGCGATAGCACATAGCGCTGTCGCGGTCATTCCCACGCCAAGGCGTTGCGTTATCAAGGTGTTATCAGTCACCGGCGCCGCTCGTATTCGTGTTGCCACGTCTCGGACACCCTTATCTGCCCGACACCCCCGCATCGAGGAAGACCCAACCACGACCACGACCTACTGGAACCATAGTAAAGGAGGCATTGCCATAGAATAAAGAACCAACTTTAACCAACAGACCTGCACAGACGTCCGAGCAGCTTGCGCCCACTTTTGTTCAACCGGTGGCCATAGGTGGCGCTTTTATAACCTTCCTCGATTTTTTCAAAGCATTGGGGTTTAGGGACAGTGAAAGCAAAATAGACTTTAAGCGGGTAGAAATAACCAAACAGAGGTTATCTTATTGGTGGATAAAATCAAGGCAGGGGTGAAATTTCACCCACCACAATGTACAAAATATGTTAATAGTCATGGCTAGGTGGCGTATGCCACCGCCCGGTTTAAAGGGTTCAGCCTCATCCATCCATCTATCCATCCGTCTGCTACTCGGCGGGTGGCTGGGCGGCGTTCGAATGTGTGCGCCTGCTCTTCTGTAGCGGGCTGCTAGCATATGTGACC